>NC_091202.1:26462401-26547401 GCF_040958095.1 Procambarus clarkii | reverse complement strand
TAAGATTTATAATTATTTTCAACATGAACTTAAAGGAAACTTCTTGAATCCAAGAATGACTTAACATTAAAACCTCCCAGTGGGACAATTGTTCAGCTGTGAACAAAAGCAAACATTCACACAGATTTAGAGCCATGTATAATGTATTAGTTTTACAACCAGTTATTCATCTGTGTTGTATTATAACTATTATATGTGGTATTCTGTGTCAGTCTGAAGCTTAGTTATTTAGGCAGTGGCAGGGTGGAAGTAGAGGGTCAAGATACAGTCAAAATCTGCTCTGTGTCCTTCAGACACATCTTAAGTAACACATCTGCAAGTTGAAACAATTCGGTTACTGTGGCTGATGATATGCTAATGTCCAAAGTTTAGTCTTGGTAACGAGAGTTCTGTAAGAGTATTCCCTCAAATTTACCGACGCTATGCAACAGTTTTCTATGAGATCTCCCATTTTCTTCATGGGCCAACTTAACCGGACCCTAACGGACCTGTGTCTGAACTCTCACATTCAAGCAAATATTTAAAACTGAATAAGAACTAAGGTTCCGTCTAACCAACTAATCTGTGACTCTCCAGCTGACTCCACTCCAAGTTTTGATTGGTTTAGGCGATGCTTAGGCTAACTTAATAGGCAGCGTATGAAATGCTGCAAGCTTTGGTACAGATTGATGAAGATTAAGCCACCCAGAAGGTGGCACGGGCATGAATAGCCCGTAAGTGGTGACCCTTTTGAGCCATTACCAGTATCAAGAGCTGATACTGGAGATCTGTGGAGGTGCGACTGCTACCTGCGTGACGGGAGATGTCTCCCGGACCAAATGGTGACTAAATGGTGCTTTGGTACAAGAGTTACCCCCTTCAAAAACCCTTCACGTCCTCCATCTTGACCCTCCAACTGAACTACAATGATACCAAGAGCTTCCAGAATGATCTCACCGACACACAAAGGAAAAAAAAAACAAGAAATACAAAACACTATACGATAAGCACTGATAAAGATACGAAACTAAATGCAGCCACTCAGAGAGTCGTGCTGGATTACGAGGTCGGGAAGAGGTCGGTATGGCAACCCGTTCTCGCACTTTCGTACAGTCAATATTGACTTATTAAATAAGTGCATATGTGACATACTAATTTATTGTCAATATATTAGTCAATAAGTCAATATTGACTGTACGAAAGTGCGAGAACGGGTTGCGGTATGTAGTGTGTGAGTCAGAAGAATGAGCCTGGATGCTGTATCCTCTCATCATACTCTCCTTATCTCTTGGGTTCGTATCCCTTAGCATGCTGCTGTTGCCACGGTAGTCATGTGTGGTCATCACTGCTCTCCGGAGAGTCAAACGGCTCAGATACCGTATATCACAATGACCTTACAGTAACCTTATATACTGAGTGTCCCGGCGAATAAGGCCAATCAGGATAAGGGAGATTTGCTTCCAGGCGTGCTAGCACTGGCTTGGGAGTTCACTCTAGGTACACACCCGAGGTCCCTCTCTCATGGGGCGCTGAGGAAGAACATTTCAACACGGTACAACAGCAAGATAAAGGTTGAAGCAGTTAAGTTTGACGTTGAAACAAGAGTCAACAGGCCCATTCAACCAAAGACTCGTTATAAGACTGAATCAGCATAGAGCGAGAATCAGTTCATCTCCCAGTCGTCCCGAATCAAAGACGACCCAAAGAAGCGTCGGCTAACTGGACAGTCAACAAAATTATTTACAGTCAGCTCAAGAGACAGGACCGGAAGGTATATTCCAGAGCCTCTCAGGCGTACAGCTAACTCTTCCTCGAACTACTTAAGTTACAGAAAGACTTAAAGTTGACCAGGAGGGTGATAATCATCTAACAAATGAGAGCACTTAAGTTAAGGCTGCGCCGTTGAAAGCGTCGATCTTGCCCCACTTAAACTTGTTCAACGAAGGCAACCATTCTCGTATATTAGTCTCCCGTGGAATTTTACATTTTCTGTGGATAGGAGATCAGGGACAGGGGATCAGGGACAGGGGATCAGGGACAGGGGATCAGGGACAGGGGATCAGGGACAGGGGATCGGGGACAGGGGATCAGGGACAGGGGATCGGGGACAGGGGTTCAGGGACAAAGGGAGCCAGGGACACAAATAAGGAAGGTCATCAGAGCAGCAGACGACTAACAACCAGCACTGGAGTACTGTTATATTCAGATAAGACTAAGTAAATACCTGGGACGCTGCCACCCACCAGCCTGTACACACGCTGCCACCCACCACCCTGCCACACACACGCTGCCACCCACCAGCCTGTACACACGCTGCCACCCACCACCCTGCCCACACACACGCTGCCACCCACCACCCTGCCCACACACACGCTGCCACCCACCACCCTGCCACACACACGCTGCCACCCACCAGCCTGTACACACGCTGCCACCCACCACCCTGCCCACACACACGCTGCCACCCACCACCCTGCCCACACACACGCTGCCACCCACCACCCTGCCCACACACACGCTGCCACCCACCACCCTGCCCACACACACGCTGCCACCCACCACCCTGCCACACACACACTGCCACCCACCAGCCTGTACACACGCTGCCACCCACCACCCTGCCCACACACACGCTGCCACCCACCACCCTGCCCACACACACGCTGCCACCCACCACCCTGCCCACACACACGCTGCCACCCACCACCCTGCCCCACACACACACGCTGCCACCCACCACCCTCCCCACACACACACGCTGCCACCCACCACCCTGCCCCACACACACACGCTGCCACCCACCACCCTGCCCCACACACACACGCTGCCACCCACCACCCTCCCCACACACACACGCTGCCACCCACCACCCTCCCCACACACACACGCTGCCACCCACCACCCTGCCCCACACACACGCTGCCACCCACCACCCTGCCCCACAGAGCACATTTTAAATTGACCGTTTTCTTGAAGTCGGGAAATCGTATGAGGACGGCCCGGTCCAACACAACGGAACTTCGACACAAATGCGGTTGAGGCTATTCCTTTGTCTCGTGTGTCTACCCTTCCATCCCTTCCCTTTCTCTTCCAACATCACCCTTCCCTCCTCCTCTCCCTCTTCCCTCCACGAACTTTGACCTCCTGCCAATGTCGCCTTCTTTATCATGCAAATGAGAGCAGAACGAGTAGAGACAGAAAAATGGGTTGGAATAACAGAGCGAAGGAATATGTTGAGGAAAGAGGGAGGAAGATGGAGGAGAGGATTGAACAAGGCGACATACTTGTATAACAATGGTCAGAGGTCATTACACACTAACGTGATGCATCAAATGAACAAATCCACAAGGGCCGTGACGAGGATTCGAACCTGCGTCTGTCAGAGGTCAGATGAAAACAGTGTTCAACATTCGCCCGGTCGTGGTGGCTACTGGCTGGAGTTTCTGTAATTTTCATTTGCTTAACCGCTCAGAAGGTCAACCTTGACTGGAGTGGTGCCCATGGCGGTGGTGGCGGGCCTTCGACACCCAGGTATAGCAGACGAGGAGTCACAATAACGTGGCTGAAGACCACCCAAGTATTCCTCCATGACAAGACATCTTCACTACCAGTTTACAATAAGCATGAAAACTATACAACAAATATCTGAAACCCCAAAAATAATGTGAAATTAAAAACAGGAACACGACTGAATATATATTTTGATAACAATGACTCTCTTCAAATAAAACAAAGTTTTATCACCTTATAAACTTGCTAATGAATGAGAGAATGTTGTTGTTATAGATTCAGCTTCTCGGAACAAGTTCCAAGTAGTACGGGCTATGGTGAGCCCGTAACTTACCTGGCACAGGAGCGGGGCCGAATGAGAGAAGGAAGGAGAGATATATATAGAGAGAGCAGCAAGACGAAGTACAGGGAACGCAGAGCTCTAGGGAACCCAGAGCTCTAGGGAACCCAGAGCTCTAGGGAACCCAGAGCTCTAGGGAACCCAGAGCTCTAGGGAACCCAGAGCTCTAGGGAACCCAGAGCTCTAGGGAACGCAGAGCTCCAGGGAACGCAAAATGAGAGCGCTCACACCTCTCCCAACAGGGAACCTCTCACTCCCGTTTTACGTTCAAACTCTCACTCCGAAATGTCTATTTTCACAGTAAAAAAAAAGTGAAGAACTTTCAGAATGGCTTTATTTTGTCAAGGAAACTGCAAATTCGCTTCGTGGAACGATCTGTCAGAGGAAGTGGGCAGAGTAACTCAACACTACAAGCTGATATAAAGATGCTCACTCTTCCTCCTCCCCCCCCCCACAACTGGTACAGGTCGACGACACTTCTCCAGAAACTGCTCACGAGTAGATATATATATTAACGTCAAATGTTGAGGTAGAACATTTGATTAGACGTGAAAAGTATGCAATCTTGCACCACCCCAATCCTTAGGCTGTGCTGGGCCAAGCTATGGCCGACCCCACTCTCCCGAGGATTGAAAGTAAGCGAATTCCTGTTCGCAAAAGTCTAGTACATAGAATCGTGAATTCATTATCGAAGGGTGCTGGAGTAGTGAAGGAAATTATCAGGGGAAAAGCAGCAAGCCATTGCGACTATATAGCACTTGGAAGGGGTCAGGATAAGGATTTGGGATGGGACGGAGGGAAAGGAATGGTGCCCAACCACTTGGATGTTTGGGAATGGAACGCCGACCTGCATGAAGCAAGACCGTCGCTCTACCGTCCAGCCCAAGCTGGAGTAGTGAGCATTTTAGACAGTTTATGTGTAGAGGCAGCTCTACTCTACCTCTGTATGGACAGAGCCTTGCTCTGTCTCTGAAATCTGACCTTATCTAACATGTGACAGCATATGTGACTTCATCTGACATGTGACGTCATCGAGAATATAAGGAATCATTCAATTTGTTTTTTTGTTGTTTTATTCTGTTTTTGCTTTGGGTTTCCCTTCGTTTTTTTTTACAAGAATTATCGCAACTCTTTTTTTTCGTATTTTGATTATAATCACTTTGGTGTTCGCAATTTGGTTCCGGAATAGTTGGAATTTTACAAATGTTTCAGAGTCGAAATTCCTTAATTTATGTTAATCTCTTGAGCTTTCTGGCTACACAAAGAACCCTTAACCAACAAATCGGATTAATTAAAAACTTTATTAACGTTTTTAACTTTTAACTTTTAATTATTATCTAATACATGGTTGTTAATGGTTGTTAATGGACGAGGAAGGTCACAGGTCACAGGTCACTATCAGCCAGGATTGTTTGGGGTGGGCTGTGATGGACATGTGGGAGGACTCTACTTCGTCTTGTGACAACACTTAAGACAGCAGGTCGGCCGGCCGAGCGGACAGCACGCGGGACTTGTGATCCTGTGGTCCTGGGTTCGATCCCAGGCGCCGGCGAGAAACAATGGGCAGAGTTTCTTTCACCCTATGCCCCTGTTACCTAGCAGTAAATTAGGTACCTGGGTGTGAGTTAGCTGTCACGGGCTGCTTCCTGGGGGTGGAGGCATGGTCGAGGACCGGGCCGCGGGGACACTAAAAGCCCCGAAATCATCTCAAGATAACCTCAAGATAGCAGTTGTTCCTTGAAGATCAAGGGTGAACTCAAGGGCTGGTACTCATAGCTACGTACGAGTACGACCTTTGCCCTTCGAGGGGTAGTTGTGATCTTCTGGAGGTTATCTTGAGATGATTTCGGGGCTTTTTAGTGTCCCCGCGGCCCGGTCCTCGACCAGGCCTCTACCCCCAGGAAGCAGCCCGTGACAGCTGACTAACACCCATGTACCTATTTTACTGCTAGGTAACAGCTAGGACATAGGGTAAAAGAAACTCTGCCCATTGTTTCTCGCCGGTGCCTGGGATCGAACCCAGGACCACAAGTCCAGTGTGCTGTCCGCTCGGCTCCCGGATACAGATGGATCACAACTACCTAACTACCTCTCACCAGTAGTCGGGTTAATGGAATATTTTAATGGCATAAAACCATTGTAGCTCTTAGGCACAGCTGGGGAATTAATGTGAGTTCACTCCATTGTTTCTACAGGTAAATAAATGTCAAACCAAAAATGTTCTGTAACATCTATTATAAAATCTTCTGGAATACAGGTTTTTGTTATGAAATTTGTAAATTATGTCAATATGAACATTTATACAAAGCAAAAGTGAATTTAATTGCTTATTGATGATCGTGTGAGTATTTTCCAATAGTTTCCTGAAGTTTTAACTCCTCGCCATGTTCTTTATGTGTAAACAAGTGAATGTTAATTGTCTGAATATTTGTTTATGTATTATACTGAGTGATTATTGCCCAAGTGTTTATGCTGGGATGGCAGCTCTACCTTGGTTTACTTTGTTGTTTACCGCTTTGTGTAAACCCACACACACACACACACACACACACACACACACACACACACACACACACACACACACACACACACGAAGTTGACAAATGGAATGCATTAGGCAGTGATGTGGTGGAGGCTGACTCCATACACAGTTTCAAGCGTAGATATGATAGACCCCAGTAGGCTCAGGAACCTGTACACCTATTGATTGACGGTTCAGAGGCGGGACCAGAGGCAAAGCTCAACCCCCGCAAGCACAATTAGGTGAGGTGAGTACACACACACACACACACACACTTGTGGGAGTGTGTGTGTGTGTGTGTGTGTTAAGCCTCAACCAAGTGTGGGTTGTGTGAAAGTGTGTTTGTTTAAACATTATCTTTCACCTCCGCAAACCATCTCAACATTTCCTCGTTGTTAACACTTAACATTCCCCACCAAAACACTGTTATAACAGAGCCAAACATTTATTTATCAAAGCAAAACCGGTTTATAAAATTTAACATCACGAAGCCTGATCCTTCACCGGATTTTTAAACAATGACAAATATAGTTTCCGAAGTTGAGTTCCTAATTAAAAATTGATATTTATAAACTTCACGATTTCACCCGTTTGTCTCTCTCTCTCTCTCTCTCTCTCTCTCTCTCTCTCTCTCTCTCTCTCTCTCCGTCAAGAGAGAGAGAGAGAGAGAGAGAGAGAGAGAGAGAGAGAGAGAGAGAGAGAGAGAGAGAGAGAGAGAGAGAGAGAAAGTTTCATAAATATATTTCTGAACCTCTTATAGCAGCCTACTAAAAAAGTTAACATTGTAGAACTTATGTTTATCGTAAAAAGTCTGAAATTAACATGCCACACATATTATTTATCAATAAAATGCGGTTCTAAAGGTAAAAAAAACTACATTGTAAATCTCTTGACCATTATATACATTGTTCAATATTCTTGAGCTGTTAAAAGGGCAATACCATTCTTGCCTATCTTAAATGTAAGATTTTCCCCACTTGTAACTCTGAGGATTTGCATGGCAATATCCGCTCGTGTGTGAGTGTTGGAGAGTTGGAGTGTCTCTTTGTGTGTTTGTGTTCTCGTCTAGTGGAGGTTACAGGGTCGAGCTACACTTCCTGGGCCACGCCTTTGCGACGGTCGATCTTTATTTGCCAGTGACTCTTGGAGTATTTTGTTTGGTATATTAGTTTTTAAAAGTGTGATCGGAGTTTCTAATATTTTCCTCTTCAACACCTGCTTTGTCTTCAACACCTGCCTTGTCCTCAACACCTGCCTTGTCCTCAACACCCAAGTCTTGACACCTTCATTTTACGGTGGGCGCTCGATCGCGCGCGCGCGTGTGTATGTGTGTATATATGTGTGTATGTGTGTCTATGTGTGTGTGTATATATGTGTATGTGTGTGTATATGTGTGTATATGTGTGTGTATATGTGTGTGTGTATATGTGTGTGTATGTGTATGTGTGTGTATGTGTGTGTGTATATGTGTGTGTATATGTGTATATATGTGTATATATATGTGTATATGGGGGAAACTAAGATACAACCACGTATTGATAACAAATGAATAAGCCTTTTCCCTTTCATATTGTTGTGTTGCTGGAGACTTGCGTCAAGCACTACTACTTTGCTTCACGCAAGTCTTGTACAGTGTGTTAGCTGATGGTGTGAGAACCACAATACTTACACAAATAAAACCTTTACATCCCTTGTAAGTTTAATAATTATAATTGCATCATTCAACACAAGAACCTCGGACTTAAGACGACACTAAACCGAAGAGAAAAACTTATATATAAAAATTCCATGAAACATTTCCCGCTGAAATATGACCTTTTGTGTTTAAGAGGAAAAGGTGCGTATTAAAAGCAATTTCAACTGCGACACCAAAGAGCCTTTTTGAAACACACAAGTGGCTTTGTGTGATGTGTTGCTGCAAGCCAGTTTTATTCCTCCGTGTGTATATACACACGGAGGAATAAAGTTTCAGTTTTATAAACTCTTTTAAAACGCTAGAGTTAATTACCTGCTGTCAAATGATAGTTTGTAAGAGAGCAAAATATGTACAAATTACTATTTTATTAACACATTACAATCGTACAATTATATTTATATGTACAAATTACTATTGATTAACAAGTGTGTGTGTCGAGGCGCAGAGGTTATCTTGAGATGATTTCGGGGCTTTAGTGTCCCCGCGGCCCGGTCCTCGACCAGGCCTCCACACCCCCAGGAAGCAGCCCGTGACAGCTGACTAACACCCAGGTACCTATTTTACTGCTAGGTAACAGGGGCATAGGGTCAAAGAAACTCTGCCCATTGTTTCTCGCCGGCGCCTGGGATCGAACCCAGGACCACAGGACCACAAGTCCAGCGTGCTGTCCGCTCGGCCGACCGGCTCCCTTGTGACCGCAGCCCCCCCACCCCCCCGACACAAAATTACAGTTCACCGGTAAAAATAAACATTGACATCATCTCTCGGGTCAAACCAACCCATTAATCCTCGCCACAAAGGGGAAATATAACTAAAAAATGACCCAATGGTCGCCAGTACACAATAATTACGCGTTCGTACTTAATTGGGAACCGTCAGCTAATTTACTGCAAAAAATAAGTCATCACAGGATATAGACCAGCAGCTTCTCCTGACTGAAATGAAAGCTTAAGGTTAGGTCACTGCAGACAGCTTTGTTTACTCAGTGACTGTCAGCAGCTGCACCCCTGACCTCTCTCCCTGCTGTACCGAGTTCACTCTACCAATACCACCATCGACGTGAGAATGGTCCAGGACGGACCGAAACGTTGTCGATCGTCCCTTCACTTTCTAGTGTGTGGTTTGGTCAACATATCACATATACGGTAGCCACTATATAGACCTAAGGTGGCCACTATACCTATACTGGAGCGTGACAGACTGTATGTATGTATTAACTACTTGTGCCTGAAGGATTAATTCATTCCACCTGTTAACTACTCTGACACTGAAAAAGTTCTTTCTAACGTCCCTGTGGCTCATTTGGGTACTCCACCTGTGTCCCCTTGTTCGCGTACCACTCGTGTTAAACAGTTTATTTTTATCTACTCTATCAATTCCTCTGAGAATTTTGTAAGTTGTGATCATGTCTCCCCGAGCTCTCCTGTCTTCCAGCGACGTGAGGTGCATTTCTCGCAGCCTTTCCTCGTAACTCATGCCTCTTAGTTCTGGGACTAGCCTAGTGGCATACCTCTGAACTTTTTCCGGATTCGTCTTGTGCTTGACAAGGTACGGGCTCCATGCTGGGGCCGCATACTCCAAGATTGGTCTTACGGACGTGGTATACAAGGTACTGAAGGATTCCTTACACAGTTCTGATGTTAGCCAGCCTTGCATACGTCGCTGATGTTATTCATTTGATGTGTGAGCGTGTGTGCGCGCGCTTGCATTTGAGTGAGCGCCTTTGAGTGCACATATAAGCACAGAAGGATGAAAGTAACTGCAGAAGGCCTATTGGCCCACACGAGGCAGCTCCTATTTACATCCACCCAATCTCATTCACATGTCTAACCTACGCTTGAAACAATCAAGGGATCCTACTTCTATTACATTACCCGGGAATTGGTTCCACAAACCAACAACCCAGTGACCGAACCAGTATTTACCCAGAGCTTTCCTAAACCTAAACTTATCCAATTTATACCCATTGTTCCCTTGTTATTGCTTGAGTAAGACCCACGAGGTACCCCCACCCCCCTCCTAACTGACCTACAGCATCCTGTACTCCAGGGAAGCTGTATCTCTCAAGAATTTGACTGTCTTCAGTGTACAAATCCACAAGGGCCGTGACGAGGATTCGAACCTGCGTCCGGGAGCATCCCAGACACTGCCTTAATCGACTGAGCTACGTGTCTGGGATACTCCCGGACGCAGGTTCGAATCCTCGTCACGGCCCTTGAGGATTTGTTCATTTGATGCATCACGTTACTGTGATCTCTGTGTGTGACCTTGAGTGTATTCTGCCACGTCTCAGATGCATTCCTGGTGCCTTGAAGTGCTGGGGAGTGTAGGCGGGGGCCGGGCACCAGGCAGGCACTGAGAGGCACTTCCCTCTGACGCCAAGGATCAGGATGGACCATTCCATCACGCCCAGCAGCGGGATGTGAACTCAGTAAGGCTTTGTTACCCCGTGTTTCATTCACTATTAAAATGTTTATTGGAAATTGGTTAGGGAGATGGTTTCCGGGGCAACTGGGTATGTTGTGGTGGTGGTTGGTTGTGGTGGTGGCTGGTTGTGGTGGTGGTGGTGGAGGTAGTGGCTGGTTGTGGTGGGTTTGGTGATAGTGGTAGAGGTAGTGGTTGGTTGTGGTGGGTTTGGTGATAGTGATGGTGGTGGTGGTGCTTGGTTGTGGTGGTGGTAGTGTGGTAGCGTGCTAGTGGATGTGGCGAGTTGTTGTGCTACTTACCTAACAGTGTCTACGGGAAAAGCGAGCTTTAGCTCCTGAGTCCCCCTTACATCTTGCCTCATTATACCCTTTACCGCACTTTCCTAACGTTAAAACTCCTCGTCTAATCTGGCCTTAAGGTTGCAGCTGGAGGTGGCTTCCTCAACAACTTCTTCTCAGTGCATTTGAGCCCCACACAGGGACCAGTACATCTCTCCCTCAGTCATACATCCCTCACCTGTGACCTCTCATATGTTATTGCTATAGATTCAGCTACTCGCAAGTTCCAAGTAGCACGGGGTATGGTGAGCCCGTAGTGGACGTACCTGGCACAGGAGCGGGGCTGTGTGCCTTGCTCTGACCTCTCATATTTTGCCTGGCTTTAAAGAGGCTGTCTTATTCATTAAGATATTTAACGTTCAAGTTCTTTATACAGCTTATCATCAAGCTGGAAGAAACAGGCGTTTATATCATAGGATTATCCTCTGGATTAGTGAGGACTTGACACACTGAATACGTCAATGTATAATGAAGTGCTTGACAGGCTTTTCTGGGTAGTCCACCCACAGAAGGCTCGGGTAACTAAGGTGTCTCCTCTATATAAGGGAGTACCTGTCAAGCATCTGGGATGTCCAGGTGTATTACACTGGATAACAGTGTACTTGACAACCAGGCTCATCGACTTGACAATGGTCCAGGACGGACCGAAACGTCGTCGTCCCTTCACCTTCTAGTGTGTGGTCTGGTCAACATTAGCCACGTTATTGTGACTCCTCGCCTGCAAGTAGGCTCAGGTGTCCAGAGTTGCTCTACTGGATAAGGTAACACCTGATGCCAGGAACACAGTCAAGATGATCAAGGGGGGGGGAGTTGAATGAGGGAGAGAGTGAGGGAGGGAGAGAGGGAGGGAGGGAGAGAGGGAGGGAGGGAGGGGGGAGCATCTGGTCTGAGGGAGACCATTGAGGGCGGTTGTCACGTGTATAATGAACCGTTAAGACTTGTGATCCTGTGGTCCTGGGTTCGATCCCAGGCGCCGGCGAGAAACAATGGGCAGAGTTTCTTTCACCCTATGCCCCTGTTACCTAACAGTAAAATAGGTACCTGGGTGTTAGTCAGCTGTCACGGGCTGCTTCCTGGGGGTGGAGGCCTGGTCGAGGACCGGGCCGCGGGGACACTAAAAAGCCCCGAAATCATCTCAAGATAACCTCAAGATAACCTCCCAACTTTGAACAAAGACATTCTATCTTATAATATATATATATATATATACACACACATGCCACATGTCCCCAGCGAGAGAGGGCAACCCTCTTCCCGCCATCTACATACGAAATACATGTTATCCCTAAGGCCCAGAGCTGCGTTGACTTCTCTTCCAACTTCCATTCTCCGGGGAGCGCGAAGAGACAGAAACCGCTGCATCTCCGCCTCTCATGCGCAGTGTTGTGGTCCCACGTGTATGTGTACTCATCTAGTTGTACTTCCGGGGGGGTTGAGCTCTGGCTCTTTGGTCCCGCCGTGTGTCTGTACAGCCGTCGTCGGCTATATTCTTGCGCCCAAGATGACATTAGATGGGAAGACGTTTTCTAACTTCAATCAGACACTAAATTTGTCCAGCTGAAGAGAATTGGATTCTTGAGACATACTGGAAAATAATCCACTAATACAACAACAACAAAATATATATATATATATATATATATATATATATATATATATATTATATATATATATATATATATATATATATATATATATATATATATATATATATATATATATATTGTATCATTGTCATATTCCACATTGAACAATTTGGTCATTTCAATTTTGGCATCATTCGTCCATTTAGGACTCAGATGTTCCAAGCTTCTGATGAACGAAATTGACTTTCAGGTTTTTTTTTTGTATTCACATTCAACATAAAACATAGCAAAAAAATTCCTTGCATTACGCGCAGTTTATGTTGCATGAGGCGATGGCAAGCATGCGGCTCCGTGCAGTCCCGCTACATATTTGCAATGTGGTCCCAAATCAAGAGGTTTGGGCACCATTCCTTTCCACCGTCCCATCCTAAATCCTTATCCTGACCCCCTTCCCAGTGCTATATAGTCGTAATGGCTTGGCGATGGCAAGTCAGATAATGATAATGCATAATTATATGCATAATTATATTAGGATTATTATTTGATTAATATAACTAATACAATTATACAAATTATCATTATTCGAAAGATTTAGTCAAAGAATTATTATTATTAATGTTTAATTTACATTTTATTATGTTATTTTTTTACTAGTTGCATAATTAAATAATTATCAGCATTATTAATAATATTTTTAATTACATATTTTGAAAAAAAACTACGAATACTCTTGCAAAAAAATTCAGACAGGAATTCGCAAAACTATATTGGGAGCTGCTAATAGTGGCAATTTGCCTAAGGGTTAAATGATTAGCATAGAAATACAGTCTTTGTGTATATTGGTGAAGGCTAAGTATACACAATGTCTGCATGTATTGTATGTATAGAGGTAAAGCGCTATTTCCTGCCCATTCACCCTTTATATCACTATGTATTTACTATTTGTGCCTGCAGAATTGAGCTATTAGCTCTTGGGCCCCGCCTTTCTAACCGTCTATTTTGTATTATATCTACTACATATATTTCTCTAACACACGCACAGACATTCCTAGGAATCAACCCGTAGCAGCTGTTAAATCCCTACATACCTATTTACTGCTAGGTGAATAGGACCATCAGGGAAAAAAAATGCTGCCAATTTGTTTCTGCTTCGGCCGGGAATCGAACCCAGGCCCTTAGGACTACGACCCTCAAGCGCTGTCCACTCAGCCATGGTGTGTGTGTTTTATAGACTGGTCGGGAGGAAATTATCAGGGGAAATCGCCAGGCCATTACGACTATATAGCACTGGAAAGGAGGGGGGGGGGGGTCAGGATAAGGATTTGGGATGGGACGGGGGAAAGGAATGGTGCCCCAACCTCTTGACCGGTCGGAGTTAGAAAGGTCAGAAAGGCGGGGTCCAAGAGCTAACAACTAGATCCTGTAGGTACAAGTAAATACAAAAATTCTATACAAATGCATACACGCATACTGACACGTACATTAAACCATACACAACGTGTATGAGCATGTATTAAGAGATTTATCTCTATACATATAATACATGCAGACATTCTGTATACATGCCTTCAGCGGTATACACGAAGACTGTGTAGACTCTTGTAAACAGAGTGGTAGACGGTTGGAACAAGTTAGGGGAGAAGGTGGTGGAGGCCAAGACCGTCCGTAGTTTCAAAGCGTTATATGACAAAGAGTGCTGGGAAGACGGGACACCACGAGCGTAGCTCTCATCCTGTAACTACACTTGGGTAATTACACACACACGCTCAAAAAAACCACGGAATCGCCAACTAAAATATGAGTTAAGAAGCTAAATATCGAATAAAAACAAAACCCCTTTCCCGGGTTCTCTATAAACAAAACAACATATCCCTTTATTACTTAACAAACCCAAAGTTTTTTTAAACATTCCGAACACCAAAGACCCGTGACGGGCCGTGTAGCGGAGGCCAGTTCATGCACGCCAACACTTACCAACAAACACATCGGTTTATCGGACACAAGTGCGACAAAACACGCCGTGGAAGCCATCGAAGATATACTTGGTTTAATATAAAACAATAAAAAGTCTTTACCGTTACGGCACGAGGCGTAGTGTAGCCCCGAAGGAGGCGTGACCGAGGCGTAGTGTAGCCCCGAAGGAGGCGTGACCGAGGCAGTGTCGTCTGGGAGTCGATAATCAATGTAGACAATGTCTCCTTATTCTCGTATATGCTTTGGGGAAAAAAGTGAGTAGGAATTGATTATTAAAATCGTACGTTTCCGCGTCAGAACGATTTAGTGAGAGTGGGTTGAGTAGTCACGGATTGGTATCTTCTACTGACGGAACATAGCTCGTCCTGGTCAACAACTGGGGAACTAGTCTGTCTCGGTGGCCAATTTCCAACATGTAATCATAGATTTTTACTTATTTTATCTTCATTATTGTTTTCTTAATATTAATTTTCTTAAATAAAATTATTATATATTAGAATTTGATGTTGTGATTCTGTTGACAATTATTTGTACTTGTAGTAGACGCGTGAAGCATCTACTGAGTTGTGAAGCAGTTCGAACAAAAATGTTCGGACGTTATCAGTTGTGAGTCGTGTGTAAACTATTTTTAATTCATAAACAGTGGGTTTGGCGGCTGGATTAACGAGCTTTTGATCTTTGTTTATGATGAGGGGCTGTAAACAATGGCTAAATGCTCGTTAATTCTTGCAAAACCGTTGTTTACGAATGAAATAAACGCTGTAAATTCGATTATGTTCGAACATTACACACAGAAATCACAATTGCGTGTGGTTTCAAATGAACAAATCCACAAGGGCCGTGACGAGGATTCGAACCTGCGTCCGAGAGCTATCAGACGCTGCCTTAATCGACTGACGCAGGTTCGAATCCTCGTCACGGCCCTTGTGGATTTGTTCATGTTCGAACACTTTTTTCAAACAGTGGTTCACTCACTTCCTATGTCCGATTCGCACCTTTGTAAATGCCTCACCAACGTACCCGCAAAAAGCTAATAATTACCAACGGAACGGAAACATAATCTATGATAGACCTACTACACAAAATTATATAATACGATAATGTTAATATATATCAAAGTAAATATGTTTTCAAAGTAAATATGTTTTCAAAGTAAATATGTTTTCAAAGTAAATATGTTTTCAAAGTAAATATGTTTTCAAAGTAAATATGTTTTCAAAGTAAATATGTTTTCAAAGTAAATATGTTTTCAAAGTAAATATGTTTTCAAAGTAAATATGTTTTCAAAGTAAATATGTTTTCAAAGTAAATATGTTTTCAAAGTAAATATGTTTTCAAAGTAAATATGTTTTCAAAGTAAATGTTTTCAAAGTAAATATGTTTTCAAAGTAAATATGTTTTCAAAGTAAATATGTTTTCAAAGTAAATATGTTTTCAAAGTAAATATGTTTTCTAGTTACAATGTAACGTTTACAATTACAAATGCATCTTTAGGGTCGACTGTAGCTTGGGCAAGCACAGCTTTGTAAGTGTTAATAGGGTCGGCCTCAGCTAGACGGGCATAGATAGCTTAGGATTAAGCTACAGAGCTGCGTTACTGTCTGATTTTGCAGAAGCTATTTTCTGCAGTGGTAACATATCCTCACTAACTTGTCGAGGAATCCAAGCTGATTCACTGTAGAGTAACCCTATTCACTGTAGAGTAACAATACTCACTGTAGAGTAACCCTATTCACTATAGAGTGACCCTATTCACTGTCGAGTAACCTTATTCACTATAGTGACCCTATTCACTGTAGAGTAACCTTATTTACTATGGAGTGACCCTATTCAATGTAGAGTAACAGTATTCACTATAGAGTGACCCTATTCACTGTAGAGTAACCTTATTCACTACAGACTGCCCGCATTCACTGTAGATTCACCGTATTCAGCGCATGACAAGTGACGCACCGTAACGACGCATCCTCATACTATAATTTCACTATAAACTCACAATAGAACAATACCAAATGGTGAGTAACATTTGTTATGTGTCTCGGTTCACGATAGGTACGGTGAGGTAATTATGAGGTGACTCACAGTGACTCACAGTGACTATGGAGGACTTGGGAGGGTTGGACGGACGGAAGGAAAGGTGAGGCCAACCACTTGCACCATCGGGAATCGAACGCAGACCTGCACGAAGTGAGGCTGGCTAGTCTAAGCGGTTGGGTCATTGTCGCATCATTCGCAAAATGTGGCTTTTGCTACTGAGTAATGCATGAATTCTTTGTAGCTGAAAATGACCGATTTGCTTTTTTTATAATAAATCTTGGGTCCGGCTCACAATGGGTAAGGGATAATAAAGTTAGTAAATAAAGAGTCAGTAATGTTTTTTTTTATTTTATTCATTTTGTCGGTGGATGTGAATTTGAATAAAACTAATGCTGTCCAATTATGATGATACAGTAATTACATTTTTGATCTCCAAGCTGCATATTGCTATGTACTCAAAATATATATATACACACACACTCACATACCCCATACGTACACACACTCCGATACATACACTCCCAAACACTCACACCTTCACACAAACATACACAGACCACATACTCAAACTCGTAACCCCAGTTTGTAAGGTCTTGGTATACTGTAAACTGGAATACTGCAACACACCAATATGGCCCCAAAGTGCTGGGCAAACTGGAGACGTGGGTAGTGGGTAGGGGAACTTCCCATTCCTCCTGTAACACCTTCCAAACTACAGAACACGTCTGAAATCCCTTAAATTACCGTTCTTGCAGAGACCAGGGGCCAGATTCACGAAGCAGTTACGCAGGTACTTACGAACGTAAACATCTTTCTTCAATCTTTGGCGGCTTTGGTTACATTTATTAAACAGTTTACAAGCATGAAAATTTCCCAATCAACTGTTGTTATTGTTATAAACAGCCTCCTGGTGCTTCGGAGCTCATTAACTGTTTAATAATTATAAACAAAGCCGCCAAAGATTGAGAAAAGATGTACAGGTTCGTAAGTGTTTGCGTAACTGCTTCGTGAATCTGGCCTCAGGTCTGGCCCAGCCATAATGACCACATGGAGAAAAAGTGATGCAGTAAGCAAATCACTGGACTCTTAACTGTGTCCAGGGGGGGGGGGAATTGTGTCCAGGAAAACTTGTGTCCAAGGCGGTACCTGAGTTCAGGGAGGACTTGTGTCCAGCATGGCTCGACACGGTACTTCAGTCTGCTACTTGTGGAGGACCTTACGGGCTCACCATAGCCCGTGCTACTGAAACTTATTGTTCTAAGTAGCTAAAACAACAACATGCTACTTGTGCTACTTGTCAGCCAAGCTGAAGTACTTCCATCAGCCTGCGTATTGCAAATACTAACAATCTTGTTGATCAGGCTGCCAACCAAGAGGTCAGTGTGGATGACAAAGTTTACAACATCTTCAAGGTATTTTGAAGGCATTTCTTCATTAATAAGTCACCGTGTCATCACGGACCTTCAAAGGACCTGGACAGCCTTCAAGATTTGTTCTTAACTCTTGAGTTATTTGAAGAATTCCAGATAGATTACGAGAGAGAGAGAGAGAGAGAGAGAGAGAGAGAGAGAGAGAGAGAGAGAGAGAGAGAGATAACAATCATATAAGTTAATTAGACACTAGCGGAAACGGCTTCTGAAGTGACATTATGAGGTTATTATGAGTAAGAAAAGAGAAAGAGAGGCAGAGAGTGAGAAAGAGAGGGAGAGTGGGAATGGATAAAATGGATGAGACACGCTCGCACGCACGCGCGTGTGTGTGTGTGTGTGAGAGAGAGTGACTAATCACCCTAGTCATGTATTCAACAAACCCATCACGGGACTAGCGGGCAGGTCTTCGCTCACCTCCACAATGGAATTAAAACTGAAAGTGAAAATGACGGTGAAAAGTAAACATAACTAAAGCTTAATTTAAACATTAAATTTTCTCACGATTAATAAAAATCATTTGGATGCTTAAACTCGCTGGTAAATCTAACCAACGCTCCGCTACGTACGTGCGGAGTTCCAGTTTTTATGTCGAAGGGTCGTAACTTCGTCATATATATATATTACTCGAATGTAGATCAGTTTTCGTGTCCTTAACCTGACCCTTCTACAGACATGTATTAATTTTTATGTTAATATGTTGTGCTTAGAAAGCAGAAAAACAGGTCAGTGCATAAGGACAGTCACATAGAGATGATTCCACCAGCAAGGGAAAGTGAGGGAGAGAGAGAGAGAGAGAGAGACAGAGAGAGAGAGAGACAGAGAGAGAGACAGAGAGAGAGACAGAGAGAGAGACAGAGAGAGAGAGAGACAGAGAGAGAGAGAGAGAGACAGACAGAGAGACAGAGAGGGACTGATAAGTTGAAACATAACTAAACTCTTACATGCACAAGAACTCCTTCTCTAAACATGCACATTGAAGAGCCACGAAGATTCCTCCAGCTGACTCCACAAGAGGTTGGAGTCTGTGTGAAAGATCTGTCGACTCGACATGAGACAGATGTCTGGTGTGGTATCGATCCTGGTTACCATGACGACATCTCACACTACAACAGCATCTCCCTGATGTCATCTGATGACTATTACACATAAACCCACGTCTCTTCATCCCCCATTACGCTCCAGGTTGCAGGCGATGAGTCACAATAACGTGGCTAAAGTATGTTGACCAGACCACACACTAGAAGGTGAAGGGACGACGACGTTTCGGTCCGTCCTGGACCATTCTCAAGTCGATTCTTCGCTTCAGGTTGGACTTCAACCCCCCTCCCATTCGTACCTATGCCTGGGGATCTCTCTCTCTCTCTCTCTCTCTCTCTCTCTCTCTCTCTCTCTCTCTCTCTCTCTCTCTCTCTCTCTCTCTCTCTCTCTCTCTCTCTCTCTCTCTCTCTCTCTCTCTCTCTCTCTCTCTCATCCACAACCTCACCAGGTTCCACTATCGCATCTCATTCCTCCTCTTACAGCCTCGTGACCTTTCTGAAGGTGTTAAGTTGACCTCCAATCATCTAATCATCTTACAAAACAATGTGAAGTACTTCGAGCCTGATTAAAGATGTGATCTTCAAAGATAAAAGATCACATCCTTAATCAGGCTAGAAGTACTTCAAATAAAATATATCAACATAGTGAAGAGAGAGAGAGAGAGAGAGAGACAGAGACAGAGAGACAGAGACGGAGAGAGAAGGACGAATATCAATAGTGGGAAGAAGAACAGTTTCCAAGTATTCCATATGAAGAGTGACAAGAACAGGGAATAAGATCTCATAGCGACACGGGAAACTTTGAGAGAAATGAATTCCATCTAAAAGAGTCAACTGAGAGTCTGATGAGACCGAGGGAGACGTCAGGGAATGAAGAAAGTCCTCAGTCGCCTTCTAAGGAAAAAAAAGAGAGATTATCGTCAAAGGTAACTTTAGTAACAAGAGAATCAACAGGAGGATTGTAGGTGCAATCGGTCCATGATATCTTGAGAGAGACGGAAGTGGGCAGAGAAAAGTACAGTTGCCGTATGATAATTTGAGGTGTTATCATGTCTTGTGGAGGCAGGCAAGGCTATCTTGAGGTTATCTTGAGATGATTTCGGGGCTTTAGTGTCCCCGCAGCCCGGTCCTCGACCAGGCCTCCACCCCCAGGAAGCAGCCCGTGACAGCTGACTAACTCCCAGGTACCTATTTTACTGCTAGGTAACAGGGGCATTCAGGGTGAAAGAAACTTTGCCCAGTTGTTTCTGCCTCGTGCGGGAATCGAACCCGCGCCACAGAATTACGAGTCCTGCGCGCTATCCACCAGGCTACGAGGCCCCAGGCTATAAGGCTGGTACTTATACGTGACGCCTGGTGCTGTGACGCTCTCTACTGTTACTGTCTGTGGTTTATTACCCCCTCTTCTTACTCTCTGTCTCATCTTAATGTTTTTACTGTCTGTCCTGAAGGATAAAAGATGTTATACCCGAGGGCAAGAAAAAGTTCACATCTTAAGTCCTTGTCTCAGTCAGCACCATATTGTTCCATCTTGTTCCATCTTGTACCATTTTGTACCATCTTGTTCCATCTTGTACCATGTTGTACCACCTTGTTCCATCTTGTTCCATCTTGTACCATCTTGTACCATCTTGTACCATCTTGTTCCATCTTGTACCATCTTGTACCGCCTGTCACCTTTGTTTTAAGATTACAGCTGGTCGGTACGGGACCGCGATGTGCTGGTCCACGTCATCCACAGTGTTCCTCTTGAAGAAAGGATCGACTCCTATTCTGAATACCAGCGACTCTTATGGAATCTGAAATGTGGGGTTGGGTGTCCATAGAGTTATTCGACAGTTTTCAGCTGTTTGTAATATCCTAACCTACACACAGTGTAATTACAACTTTTTAAACTATGTTTTTTTACAATGTTGTACATAAGTAACTACTGTAAAAATAACATTGTGGTTACTTTGTGCGTTTCGGAGAGATGGGAGAGAGGGAAGGGAAGAGGGTGAGAATGAACAAGACCTGGCCACTGCCGGGTAGCTTATCAAGTTTTATAATCCAGGTAATCCAGGTGCAAACAGCAGGCATACTGGAGCTTAACATCATCTTCATTAATTCGACTGGCTGCCATGTTGACATAACAGGCTGACATGACAGGCTGGCATGACAGGTTGACATGACAGACTGACATGACAGGTTGCCATGACAGGCTGACATGACAGGTTACCCTGACAGACTGACTTGACAGGTTGCCATGACAGGCTGACATGACAGGTTGCCATGACAGGTTGCCATGACAGGTTGACATGACAGGTTGCCATGACAGGCTGACATGACAGGTTGCCATGACAGGCTGACATGACAGGTTGCCATGACAGACGTGTTGTGTATCTGTAGAACAACAATATAGTTTCCTAGTAAGAAATCCCTTTATTCCTATTAAATTAATCTTCTAACAGTCGTTCCCTTCTCCAGGCGACGAGGTGATTACCAGCTGAGGATTGTTCAGAACTTCTGAATTAAGACGAGTGTTTACACCTGCAGGAAATCACCTGAATACCGGCCGGAGCGAATATCTTCCCCCCAATAGCAGGAGACCTGATTAACGTTAAGTGTTCCCGCTGCAGTTCTTTCGCTCAAGTGTTTGGTCTCCCCGCAGGTGCTGCGCTCAAGTGGGTGAGGTTCAACGTGCCGCCGTGGGCGGCCATGGGCGGCGAGGCGCTGCTCACCTGTCAATTCAACCTGGCCGGGGACGAGTTGTACTCGGTCAAGTGGTACAAGGCCGGCAGGGAGTTCTACCGTTACGTGCCGGCGGAGTGGCCTAGGCAGCAGTTCTTTCCCTTCCCAGGCATCACTGTTGATGTGAGTATAGTGTGTGGGGGCCCCCGCTGGACCAGGGTACACAAGGGGCCAGCATCCATATGTTCACCAATGTTCAGAATACCTGATTTATGTTCACCATTGCACAAAACCGCCTATAGGCTTATTTTATTGGTTCTATAGCAATATGGTTCACTACCTCGACTCACAATCGAGGAACCTGAGTTCAGTTCCCGGTCAGGACAGAAACGGTTGGGCAAATTTCCTTTCACCTTATGCCTCTGGTCACCTAGCAGTAAAATGGGTACCCGAGAGTTAGCTACCTATTGTGGGTTTGTATCCTGGGAAGGGTCAGTAATAGGACTATGTGGTTACGCCTATAAATACAGTCTTCCTGTCCCCAACAAAGGGAATTGAAGCTTATGTGCCCAATTGTTCAATATTTCATTAATCTGAAAGAGTCAAAGTTTTAATGTTATTGAAACGTGAACTTGTTTACGTGAGAATTTGTATTACTTAAGTCCCTGATCCCTGATGCTTCCTGAGGGTGGAGGCCTGGTCGAGGACCGGGCCGCGGGGACACTAAAAAGCCCCGAAATCATCTCAAGATAACCTCAAGTATATTTGGCTGTTTACTATAGATCACTTTGCAACATTTACATTAATGACATGTAAATTATTAATCAACTTGTTATGTCCTGTTAATAATTTTGCTGCTAAAGTATTTTCTAACGTCTTATACACTAGATTAGAAATGACTAAATTAAGTGCTAATTTTTCAACTCGTTCAATCAGCTTCTCAGTTGACCTCTGTTGTACGCATGGTACAGCTGCTCAATTGACCTGTGCTCAGGAGAAGACTGCAGCCGCCAAATCCTCTGTTTATTCAACCTGTCCTTAGACCAGGCTCGTTAAAGCTGCGGCCTTTCTCAAGACACATTCATAAATGTTAACGAATTGTGCATTAAAATTGGCTATTACTCATTTACATATATATCACTCTATATTAAGTTCTTTGTATAGCTAGGTTACATGTTTAGCTTCTGTTGACAATTATTTGTATTTTAAGTACGTGGGTGGTTATCTTGAGATGATTTCGGGGCTTTAGTGTCCCCGCGGCCCGGTCCTCGACCAGGCCTCCACCCCCAGGAAGCAGCCCGTGACAGCTGACTAACACCCAGGTACCTATTTACTGCTAGGTAACAGGGGCATAGGGTGAAAGAAACTCTGCCCATTGTTAATTGGGTGCCCATTGGGTGACGCATTTATAACATGGCGATTCGAACAGGGGTCGTTAGCAAAGCACTGTTCGAGAAATGTTCCAACGTCATCAGTTGTGAGTCGTGTGTAAATCGTTTTTCACTCATTAACTGGAGGTTTGGCGGCTGCATTAACGAGCTTTGCGGCCCTTTTGATGAGGACGGGCTGGTTTATGAACGAAAAACGCTGCACAGACGACTCACAAGTGATGACGTTCGGACATCTTGAACAATGCTTCGCTGACGACCTCTGTTCGAATCACAATTCTATAAATGCTTCACCCACGAATACTTTAAATACAAATAATTACCAACAGAACCTAAACACCTAACTTAACCTACGTTTAAATCTGCACAATATGATAAAATATAATATTAATTTAAAATTGAGAAAAATCCTATTTTTGAAAGAAAAGAATGTTAAAATGGATGAACGCATCTAGTGGAGGTCCGGCCGCCGCTTTAACGACCCCTGCCTGAGTACAAATAGTTGCCTGTGTTCCCCTTAGCACCCAGCACACAGCCGCTCTCTTAGCCAGTTGTGACATGAAGACAACAACACTACAACTACCGCTATGCCAGTTATCCCCCGTACAGTCACTCCAGATTATTATAAGGTTCAAAAACTTTAGCGATGTTCGCCAGAGCTTCTGCTAGGATCAACCCTCATTCTCTTCAGTTGGAAAAGGAGGAAAAAACTGATCTCTACGACTGACGCTGACTTAGGGAGCTGTGATGACCTTCCTGCTGATATTCTAAGCTCTGTGCTGTTTGCTTAATAAGATGGGGTCGATGTAGCGATGCCGTCTTGGTGATTAGTGTGATATTCAAATTACTGGACATCAAATTAGACTTGATGACTGTGTGTGTGTGTGTGTACTCACCTAGTTGTACTCACCTAGTTGTGTTTGCGGGGGTTGAGCTCTGGCTCTTTGGTCCCGCCTCTCAACCGTCAATCAACAGGTGTACAGATTCCTGAGCCTATCGGGCTCTGTCATATCTACACTTGAAACTGTGTATGGAGTCAGCCTCCACCACATCACCCCCCCTGTGTGTGTGTGTGTGTGTGTGTGTGTGTGTGTGTGTGTGTGTGTGTGTGTGTGTGTGTGTGTGTGTGTTTTGGTGTTTGACACTAACATGATACATATCAATGACAAGAGCAATATCTGGAGCTCCAGTTGATTGTTGATTTTCTAACAAACTCTATTCCCCTCACCCTCCCCCCCCCTCCCTCAAATACCCCCTCCCCCCCATGCCCTACACACCAGCACCTACCTGGCACCTCACCTCTCACCTGTTTGCCTCACCAGACGGAGAGGAGCGACGAACAGCAGGTGGCGCTGAAGAGAGTGAGTCTGGAAACCGCCGGTCGCTACAAATGTGAAGTACTGACGGAAGCGCCGCAGTTCCGGACCCTCGTTCGATCTGCCTCACTCACCGTCTATGGTAAGTAGCTAGAGGGCAAAGGAGGGACAAGGGAACGTGTCTGAAGTTATACTGAGTTAAGTAACTTAACCGTCGTTATTTTTGTCTCTGTACTCACCTAGTTGTACTCACCTAGTTGTGTTTGCGGGGGTTGAGCTCAGGCTCTTTGGTCCCGCCTCTCAACCGTCAATCAACAGGTGTACAGGTTCCTGAGCCTATTGGGCTCTATCATATCTACATTTGAAACTGTGTATGGAGTCAGCCTCCACCACATCACTGCCTAATGCATTCCATTTGTCAACCACTCTGACACTAAAAAAGTTCTTTCTGTGTGTGTGTCGTGGGGACGTGACAGATCTACCGGACGGGGGCCCAGAGGTGGTGGGTGGACAGGAGACCTACAGGCCTGGAGAGACGGTCAACCTTACCTGTCAGGCGCCCAAGTCTATTCCGGCCACCACACTCACCTGGTTCATTAACAACGAAGTGGTAAGCTTAATTTGGTTTTAGTATTTGGAACAACGAATCTCCATCTTGAACAGTTAAGAATATACTTAAAGAAATACCATATAGACATTAAGATCTGCATATATATATATATACTAAACACTGCCATATATATAAAATATGAATCGCCACCTTCACATTAAGAAGATATATATATATAAGAATATATATATATATATATATAAGAATATATATATATATATATATATATATATATATATATATATATATATATATATATATATATATATATATACAAAAGCTGAAAATATCAATTCAGAAATGTCAAAATATACATCTATAGTTGCCATATACACACTTGATGCAAGAAAAGATACATTTAGAAGTGTTAAATACTCATTACCAATTATAAAGTATGTAAATTCAACCTCTGTATTATGAACAGACAATTACACTGTAAACGACTCACTGCTTTTACCAGCAAAGTTTTTTTTTTTTTTTGGGGGGGGGGGGGGGAACCGTTGTATTAGTGTTAAAAAGCAAACGATACAAGTATGAATTAAATTATACATTCTCATTATCCATGTATACTGATAATACATTAATTTAATTTTTTTAGTGCAAAATATACACTTTTAACTGCTAAGCGTATACATTTTGAACGACTAAAGGAGGGGGGGGGGGGGGGAGGGGGAAAGAGTTAACTTTTGCTGAATGTACAGTTACAGAACAACTAATTAAAAGAACATATAATTTGTATATAAGTAATTCAAGAATACAAATCAAATTATCTGTTCTTCAATAAATGTTTCAACTAAATGTTTCTGGACAACATGGTGGCTGCTATAATGTCGGAATTATATAGTCAATCTCTTATAACAGCTCCAATTTGCAATATATTTGAAATATATTATTGTTTAAATTTTAAATAAAACCACTTTTAAAAAATCTTACTTGAACTCATTTTTTTTAACACAATAGCAGCCATTGTGTATATTAATCGCTAAGTGATTAATCTATTACACAAGAATGCATCTGTAATCCTTTTCAGATGAGTATTGCGTGTCTGTTTATACCTTATTGTAATCATGGGACATTGATCATTCTTGACTGTCAAACATTATTATTTTATTGGAATAAATAATTTACAAATTGCATTTAGGTATAGGTTTAAGGTGTGTTGTGGTTGGTGGCTTCATGTAGTCTGTCCTGATGCAACTGTTCTAAAAATTGTGAAGCATGGAGGGAAGAGTTCAACCTGTCCTCTTAAAAAGAACGTCGCTTTTGGCCGTTTGTCCGTATGGCCGAATATGGACGTAATTTGAAAATGAAAAAAAATTGAAAATAAATTTGGGATTTTTTTTTCAACAACAGTAAGTTAAGGGTCCTCTGATAGGTTAGGTGAGCAGGAAATTCTCGTAAAGTTTCAAAACGGTATGAAAAACGTGAATTGAAAGTTCCTCTTCTAAGCTGGCCGAGTAAGCCGGACGACTCAAACAGAAAACGGAACAGTACGTCACTTTTGTGAGTCGATTTCATTTCAAATTACGTCCAAATTTGGCCATAGCGCGCATACGAGCCAAAAGTGACGTTATTCATTATTGCAAAATTGCATTCAAGAATTTAAACATGCTGTTGTTAATAATAGGAATTTTCTCAAATATAAATGAATAACGTCACTATTTTTAAGAGGACGGGTTGAAGAAACAGGCAAGCAAGGAAGGAGGGAAATAACCAAGCAAGCAAACCAAACAAGGAAGGAAGCAAGGAGCTTTCTCAGCGGAGGAGATTATGGTGGCAAGGATAACTTTAATCATTCTAAATGCTTAAAAAGTTCTCCAGTTAGAAGATTGTGGCTGATCTTCGTGAATGTATTAAGACGCTCGACCTCACCAATTTATACAAGCAACTGGAAGCAGTAAATACCGTGCTAAAGAGAAAGTAGTTTATACGAGAAGAGACATTAAGGCTCCTTAAGACATTGAGGAAACCAGGGGCCAGATTCACGAAAGCACTTACGTAAGCACTTACGAACGTGTACATCTTTCCCCATTCTTTGACGGCTTTGGTTACATTTATTAAACAGTTTACAAGCATGAAAACTTCCCATTCAACTGTTGTTATTGTTATAAACAGCCTCCTGGTGCTTCGGAACTCATTAACTGTTT
This sequence comes from Procambarus clarkii, assembly GCF_040958095.1. Taxonomy (NCBI): domain Eukaryota; kingdom Metazoa; phylum Arthropoda; class Malacostraca; order Decapoda; family Cambaridae; genus Procambarus; species Procambarus clarkii. Next base: position 26,520,395 of record NC_091202.1, on the reverse strand, counting down.
AATAATTGGAAACAAAGTCGCCAAAGATTGAGAAAAGATGTACAGGTTCGTAAGTGTTTGCGTAAGTGCTTTCGTGAATCTGGCCCCAGGCTTGTATCTGTGCTCCTTGAATGTTAGAGTGATTTACCGAACAATCTACATTATTACTTTCCCCTGTTTCATGTCTCCATCGCACCTTCTAATGGATCGCTGGCAGTAATTAACAAAACATTGATCAAACGCAATGAGAATATAATGCAATAGCAACAGTCTAGTTGACCAGGTGCGTCGTTCTTCACTGAAGCTGTGATGTTCTGACTCCACCTTAGAACTAACGTGTGGATACGTTGATCACAACGTAATTGTGAGCATTAGTTAACGTGACGAGGCTAGCCGCGTGGACCCGTCCTGAGGCTAGGCTTGGCCATAGCCTCGTCCCCACCCCAAAAATGCATTCAAGAATTTAAACATGCTGTTGTTAATAATAGGAATTTTCTCAAATATAAATTAATATTATTATATATTAGCATATTGCGCATTGTTTTAGGTGCAGGTTAGGTCAAGTGGTTTGGTTTTGTTGACAATTATTTGTATTTGTTGTACGTGGGTGAAGCGTTTATACAGAATTGCGATTCGAACACAGTCGTCAGCAAAGAAATGTTCGAACGTCATAGCCATGAGTCGTTTATAAAGCGTTTTTCATTCATTAATCAACCCGTCCTCATCAACAAAATCCAAATGCTCGTTAATCTAACTGCTCTGTTCATAGATTAAAATCCGTTGACACACGACTCACAACGGGTGACATTCGAAATTTTCTCGGACAGTGTTTCGCTGACGACCTCTGTTCGAATCGCCATGCTGTAAACCCACGTATTTCATATACAAATAATCACCAAGTGAACCTAACGCCAACCCTATGTAGCCCGACTACATAGAACATTATTATATAGATAATATCAACACATATATGAGAACAAAGCTGTTTTTAATACACAATGTGACGGCGGCCCCCCTGCTCATGTCTCAAACGCTAATACGTCGCGTTCTGTACGTTATGATAAGCAATGTTTTAAGAAATATAAAGTTACGGGTCACAGACAGCCACGTTTTCTATGTACTCGAGTGATAGGTTTCTGGGGCCAGATTCACAAAAGCAGTTAAGCAAGAACTTACGAACGTGTACATCTTTCCTCAATCTTTGACGGCTTTGGTTACATTTATTAAACAGTTTACAAGCATGAAAACTTCACAATCAACTGTTGTTATTGTTATAAACAGCCTCCTGGTGCTTCGGAGCTCATTAACTGTTTAATAATTATAAACAAAGCCGCCAAAGATTGAGAAAAGATGTACAGGTTCGTAAGTGTTTGCCTAACTGCTTTCTCGTGAATCTGGCCCCAGGATAGGTTAGAAGGTTGATATAGTAGCACATTCAGAGCACAGAATCCAGTTTAATATTCCTCCTCTCTCTCTCTCTCTCTCTCTCTCTCTCTCTCTCTCTCTCTCTCTCTCTCTCTCTCCCCCCCCCCCCCCCCCCGACGCAGGCGCCGCAGAACTACCTGGTGGAATACAAGGACCCACCCGACGCGGACGGACGCGAGGCATCGCGACTAGGCTTGCAGTTTCGAGCGCACGACCATCATTTTCCCGACGGACGCCTCACTCTGCGGTGCGTCGCTGCGCTCCATCGTCTCTACCAGAAGGATGCGCTACACGAGGGGGTGGTCGCGCCCCCCGGCCCCCTCAGTCTCGGCCACGACGCTAACGGTAAAGATATAACACTTTATTACCTCACACACAGAGATCACACTAACGTGATGCATCAAATGTACAAATCCACAAGGGCCGTGACGAGGATTCGAACCTGCGTCCGGGAGTATCCCAGACACTGCCTTAATCGACTGAGCTACGACAGGGTAAAATTTGTGGATTTGTTCACTTTATTACCTCATATTTACAATCATTCTTCAGTACAGTTGTGTTGTTATTGGTTCACCCGCTGGAACAGTTCAATATTAATCTTCCTGAACTGTTATATTCACCGTTCTTGACACTCCGCTCACACTTTGACACTTTTTGTGTACACTTTTCGTCCCGTTCTCACATGTAGCAAAGTTTCGGGCACACTTTTGTACTCTATTCGCACTTATTAGTGTTAAGGCTGGGATAACATCTGTAGATGAGTGTGTCCTGGGGTAATGAGTTCTATAATGTACTCATGACCTTTGTACTCATGACCCTCCCTGATGCTCAAAGGTCATATCCGACGCCCTCTAACCTCTGATGACCTTTGTGGTTCTCACGACAAACATACACCTCTGTGTGGTGATATGTGCTTGTATCCTATCGCGGAGAATAACCTTCAACCGCATGAACCTCCTAAATTATGAATATTTAAAATTCAAATTGTTGGCCGGAAATGCATTGGCCAATCAGCTGCCTGGAAAAAATGTTGGGTGGGGCGTGATGACTAATCAGCGGCCGGGACAAGTTTCAGCGGTCCAGCCAGGCTCTGCGACCTTTGCTCTTTGTTTCATTAGAGCCGCGGCTTTAACACCGCTCAAATAACAGGACCATAAACAAGGAAATATAGACTAGCCTGAGGCCTGTGACACTCACGTTCACTGGAATGATCTACAATTATACATTATTATTGCCGGGTTTTTTTCACTTGGGTTATGCACTTTATATGCCCTTCCTCCTTGAGGGTTTGTGGGTCATATGTACAGCCTCTTGGGCCAGGCTTCAGTAGCGGCCTCCAGACTTCCTGTGATTTCAGTAGAAATCAGGTTGTATGAGTCACAAGCCGCCGGTTTAACTAGCCTAGCTTGAGGTGGCGGAGGAGGCTGCGTCGCCAGCACACACACACACATCCTGGTGTGCAAGTGGGGGAGGGGGGGCTGAGTCGGGGCTTCTCAGACCACCTCGTAATAACGGACAGTTTCTGTGACGCGACAAGTTTTGGAACAGGCGACTGCCCGTCTCACTCGCAGCAAATAAAGGTGTCCAACCCCCGCCAAATATTACTGCCTGAGGTATAAAGTTTTGGAAACCTTTCGTGACCTGTTCCTGACACACACACACACCAAATTGGTGCACCTTGCGTGTGCGTGTGTGTGTGTGTGTGTACTTATCTGATTGTGCTTGCGGGGGTTGAGCTCTGGCTCTTTGGTCCCGCCTCTCAACTGTCAATCAACTGGTGTACAGATTCCTGAGCCTACTGGACTCTATCATATCTACACTTGAAACTGTGTATGGAGTCAGCCTCCACCACATCACTTCCTAATGCATTCCACCTCTTAACTACTCTGACACTGATAAAGTTCTTTCTAACGTCCCTGTGGCTCATGTGGATACTCAGTTTCCACCTGTGTCTCCCCTTGTGTGTGTGTGTGTGTGTGTGTGTATTCACCTAGTTGTGTTTGAGGGGGTTGAGCTTTGCTCTTTCGGCCCGCCTCTCAACTGTTTACTAACTACTTTTTCTTTTTTGACACACAACACACACACACACCCCAGGAAGCAGCCCGTGACAGCTGACTAACTCCCAGGTACCTATTTACTGCTAGGTAACAGGGGGCATTCAGGGTGAAAGAAACTTTGCCCATTTGTTTCTGCCTCGTGCGGGAATCGAACCCGCGCCACAGAATTACGAGTGCTGCGCGCTATCCACCAGGCTACGAGGCACCCAGTGTGTGTGTGTGTGTGTGTGTGTGTGTGTGTGTGTGTGTGTGTGTGTGTGTGTGTGTGTGTGTGTGTGTGTGTGTGTGTGTGTGTGTGTGGTGTGTGGTGTCCGTCAAAGGGTGTGTGTTTGTGTTAGTGATGGGAGCCAGTCTCCACGAGGCAGCCAATTACCGCCTCGGTGGCTTAGGGGCCGCAGAACGTGCCCGCGGCCGGCTGCTGCGGATACAAGCCGGCCGGCCGGATTCACGCCTATGATTCCTGCGGTCACCAAACTTTCCACAAATGGGGACGAAGAAGCATGGGTTGAATAACCCTTAACCCTGAACAGCGCGCCTTAGGACAACCAGTGGAACTGAACCTTTGGAAATACAGAAGGTCATTTTGAGGAGAATTACCCCTGAGTACCACTCAGATTCTTATATATGTGATGAGTATACCTGAGTTTACTGTACATGAGGCTTATGAATAACACGTGCTTCCTCATCTACAGGTGCTTGCGAGAGGCTGAGTCTGTGGGAACACCTTTGCGTGCTGTTGAGTTTACTCATAGCAGGACTCACCGCTCACCTGTTCCAGACACTCACCTAAGTCATGGAGTGATTCATCAAGGTGCTCTGCTGGGTTCATCATCATCTCAGACTCCGACCGAACTGGTGAACTGGGAAATTGTCGAACTGCTTGAATAGTTACCTAGTAAACTGGACAATTTGTGACCTGGTAAATTAGTGAACTCGGCCGGATTACTGAACTAACATTTTATTGAATTGGTGAACGTTTGTGCCCTGGAACACTGGCACCTGTGTGAACACTGGTACCTGTGTGAACACTGGTACCTGTGTGAACACTGGCACCTGTGAGAACACTGGCACCTGTGAGAACACTGGTCATAGAAAGACACATTGTGAAGTGAGAGACCCGGGAACTACCGGATTGATCAGGGCTGGTGAACACTGGTGAACAAGAACATTGCCAATGGTGTTAAACAGGGACCTTATATATATATAACTGACGACCTAGTTTATTGATGGAGCTGAAACAGTCAAACAGATGAAGTGGTGAAATGTAAATAATTAAACTGTTTAATGCGAGAAAAGTGTGTATGCGACTGGCGAAGATGACAGCTCCCTGTGTGGTGAACCATGACTGGTCGAGAGGATACTAGGTGAAAGACAGACGAGTTACAGTCACACACTTGATTATAGATGAATACTCTGTATGCTCCCAGTCACCAGTCACTCCTAAGTCACCAGTCAGTGCTAAGAATATGCTGGTGACAACCAGAGATTAATCACAGTTTTCCAAAGCAGTAGTTAAGGAGAGGAGTAGTAGTGTACAGGAGTAGTAGTGTACAGGAGTAGTAGTGTACAGGAGTAGTAGTGTACAGGAGTAGTGTACAGAGTTAGCCCAAACGCCTCCCCATGTTAGTAGAGGTTATTTACAAGCAGTGTGAGCGGCCTGCTCGTAGAATCCAGGATAATATTAATAGCCAAAGAGTTTCAGTGTAAATGACGTCCTGGAAGGTCATACACAAGACAGTGCTAAACTACCTTATCTCTTAATTCTGCCATGTTATATTGTGCAAGACATCCCTGATATTATATGTGTATATATATTATATATATGTATGCATATTGTGTATGTATATGTACATTTAACATATAATTATGTATGTATAAAAAGTAACAAACTATTGGGTTGGAGAAAATATTCAGAAGAACTCTTAAGTCTGTTCCCTTGAGTGCTTCTTATTCTCTTCTTGGAGGCTAAATGTCCTCACTATTTCATCCAGAGGTGGTACCCCTTTATATATATTATATTTATTATATGATATATTATATATATATATTTCTTCGAGGCTATGGGTCCCTACAATTGCAACAGAGGTGGTGGTGGTACCCCTATATATATATATATATATATATATATATATATATATATATATATATATATATATATATATATATATATATATACAATATGTCGTCTCAATACTCTACAGTTAACAGTTGTGAGTAAATACTGTGTTAAGATTTTTATCATTTAGGTAAGGCGGAGGGAGCAGTGTAGCCGTCCTCTGGAAATATCGTCTTCGGATCTGGCTTGGGAGACTAATATTACGTGAGCTTTCCTTCCCAGCTTGAGCTGAAGCGCACCTGTTACAACAGAGGCACCGTTTTCACCAGCACCTGTGTTCCGTTGCTTGGCACACCTGTCTTGAGTGCGTTTTCCCATCGCTCGTATGGTAAGCCTTGAGTGTGTGTGTGTGTGTGTGTGGTTCGTAGACAGTCTTGCTTATAGTTAGGGTCATGTCTCAATACTTTGGCGTTTACTAGGCAGCATAGGCAACTCACAGATGTGTGCTAAGAGGAGAGGCGGCGTCAGGAGCTAGAGCACACTCTCTCTCTCTCTCTCTCTCTCTCTCTCTCTCTCTCTCTCTCTCTCTCTCTCTCTCTCTCTCTCTCTCTCTCTCTCTCTCTCTCTCTCTCTCTCTCTCTCCCCCCCTAGAACTCAACACAAGTAAGTGTAAAGTGATGGGAATGTGTGAACAAGTGCCAGAAGATCAGAGAGACGGTACACAATTAATGGTAGTTCCCTCCTTGGAACGACCAGTGCAAAAGACACAGGAGTATAACCCTAACTCCTGAGACACACATAAACAGGATAACATCAGCAGCATACTCTGCAATGACAAACGTCAGAACAGTCTCCAGGAACCTAAATAATGAGGCATTTAGGTCCCTGTACATTGTCTAAGTGACACCACTCCTATAGTATATATCTCCCCCGTCGTATAACTATCATCTTTTCTCATTTTCTTAAGTATATTTAAAGATTCAGAGATTTGTTGGTTGCAATTCGTAACAGAATTGCAAGTGATGAGAGTAATGAAGAGAATATTGAAGGAACTAGACTTGACGTCGCTAGAAAAAGAGGAGACGTGATAGACATAATATACTTAAGTGAACTGACAGAATGGAAAAGATGTTCAAAATGAACAACAATTGAACAATTGTGCAGGGACGGAAGCGTGAGAGACAAGCGAGTCGCAGGGATGATACTGAGGCATACGTCACGGCATGAGGCATGAGGATGTTACTGATGTGCATACGTCAGGCTGCGAGCAGCCGCGTCCAACAGCCTGGTTGATCAGTCCAGCAACCAGGAGGCCTGGTCGACGACCGGGCCGCGGGGACGCTAAGCCCCGGAAGCACCTCAAGGTAAGGAGGCCGGCTACGTAACACAACCACCATTAACAACACAGCCACTAACCACAACACCACAACCACCATCCACAACACCAGAGTACCTTAAATAAGGGCTGGTCAGGACTGGTGTTAAACACATTTATCACCAGACTTTGCTCTCATATTGTTGATAGCGTCGATAATCCTTGCAGCTTAACGCGCCGTACTATTAAAAATGTATAAAACCCCTATGGCTTATCTGCGCGCCAGGGATTATGTGTCGTATTAAATGCATTTAATTATTAATCTTCTTCATTCTGGGTTTAATGACTGAATAAGGTCACTTGGACGTCCCAGTACATATATGTTTAAGAATAATATATGAATGAACTCACATAATTGTACTCTTATCAGCTGTGCTTCAGCTCTTTGGTCCCGCCTCTCAACTGTCAGTCAACTGGTGTACATGTTCCTGAGCCTGTTAGGCTGTCTGTCCTTGTCGACATTCTTAATTCTCATGAGACTTTTGTATGTGTGTATGTCTGTGTTTGGCACTTGTTTGGGGCTGTCTCATTAAACTTTACAGGATTAAAGTTGATTTTATTGGGAGTGTCACAAGGGTCGGGTTCTGCCCCCATAACTCCCTTCAAGTGGGGGTCGTCCCATAGTCCCCTCAAATTGGCATTATAAGGAAATATGTCGCCCAGAGTCCATAGAGTTTAGCATTGGAGATGGGTAGTGTGTTAAATAAGACAGCAGTGGTAATACAAGTCCCCATCTCGCAGGATGGTTAATCATACAGGGCCATGTGTTTAGTAGCCTGCACTGGCAAATTTTGGGTACACTGTGAGGATATCTTCAGGGAGATCGTGCCGTAGTTCCTGCTCACAGAATTTGCACCTGGAGTGCTCAGGATTGGGAGACCCGTCACCTGCAGTCACCTGCCACAGGTAACGGTAACTCAACCTGATCCTTGCAACCACTGTGTCGCACAGTCTAGTGTGTGTGGTGGGAAGAGCCAGGCAGGGTGTGTGGAGGAGGGATGCAGATAATGTGAAGATGTTTACAGTGGGGAAAACATATGAATGTGACGACTCAGATGTTGACTTCACAGGGAAGCAGCCGCCTGCAGGAGCCAACATCCAACAACAACAACATCATGCAGAGACATGTGCAAGGTTGGATGACATATGTCAGTATACAAATTGTACTAAATCAGTGCGTCGTTTAGCACTTTCTTCACCATCCCTTTCTGATCAATTCAAGAATATGTCGCATCAGTGTTCAGTTATCTCACTAAACGCAAAACTAAACTGAAAGAAAGTTCAGAATTATGCCGCCAGACTCGACCCAGAGCTAAGAGTTACGATGAGAGACTAAAGGAGTTAAGTCTCACGTCGCTGGAAGATATGAAGGTATCGAGGGAGACATGCTCACAATATCCACGGTACTCGAGGGAAGACGGAGCAGACAAGGAGAGACTACTAACCACGGGTGGTGCCCGAACAATTGGGCACACTGGGAAACTACGTACGTATCTGATCCACCGACATAGAAACTATATTGTTTAATGTCCTATAATGAACTAATAAAATACGCTGTGAAGTGATGGAGGCAAATTGTATACGTAGATTCATATGTAGATATGATACACGTCAATATAAGCTTGGAAACGTGTGCATCAGTCGATTGTTAGCAAGCTTGACCACCCGCAAGCACAACTAGGTGAGTACAAGTAGGTCGGCCGAGCGGACAGCACGCGGGACTTGTGATCCTGTGGTCCTGGGTTCGATCCCAGGCGCTGGCGAGAAACAATGGGCAGAGTTTCTTTCACCCTATGCCCCTGTTACCTAGCAGTAAAATAGGTACCTGGGTGTTAGTCAGCTGTCACGGGCTGCTTCCTGGGGGTGGAGGCCTGGTCGAGGACCGGGCCGCGGGGACACTAAAGCCCGAAATCATCTCAAGATAACCTCAAGATAAAGCATGGTGTAAAATATTGGTGATCTCTGCGAGCGGCGCGCACGAGCATCGCGCGCGTCAGTTTCCAACTGTACGATAATGTCGACATATTGAGAATTTGTCAGGGACTCGTTCGATGCACAATGAAATTCATAACGCGGTGTATCTATAGAATTATATTGAGGCCACATAATGGGCTCGATCCTGCGTCTCCGAACTCCCCAGGCACATCATGGTTGAGTCGGTAGTGTGTGTGTCTAGGAACGCAGGTTCGAGTCCATTGTATGGCTTAAAAATGTCTCCAGCTTCTATGTTGCCCTTTCCTTTCTCACCCATTCACACGACTTTATTCACATGTATAAAAGAGCTGATTATACATCCGTAGTGAATGACGCTCATGTACGTGTTGAATAAGCGATAGAGTGAATAATTGTAGCGCTGATTGCATTTTGTTATATTTTTGAATGTGTTGCCTTTTGAGTAAGCGCTCATAGCTCAGTCGATTAAGGCTGTGTCTGGGAAGCTCCCGGACGCAGGTTCGAATCCTCGTCACGGCCCTTGTGGATTTGTTCATTTAAGCGCAGCGCTGATTGGACGTTAGCGAGTCACTACACAAGACCAGAGTTAATTTGCCACTTGCGACATTCTCTGGTACTTTATTATAAAGCCTCACACTGCTCTATAATTCACGCGCTAACATTTCCACCTCTCCCGCGAACCAGTATTACCTAACATGCAACTCATTCACCAATCACAGGTTGGCTCTTCACCTCCTTCCATAAAACAATTTTAGCTAACATGCAACTCATTCACCAATCACAAGCCAGTATTTTCATACCACGGGACGTCATGTACCCAATCAGGGTATCGCCTCCAGTAACTTCGTCTAACTTAGCTAATCTAACCTAATTTAACCGAACGTAACCAAATCTAATCCAGCCTAATTCGGAGATTCCAATTATGTGAGTCTAGTATTGATTTTAACATTCATGGGTAAACACAAGCGCATAAATTATTAATATGTGGTAAGATGTATGTAATACCTCAATTCGTTCTGCTAATAGAACGTCGCATTTTTGACTACTTAAGGGGACAAAAGTTGTCGTACTAGAAAATTGAAGCGGCTCGCGAAATTTACAGTGTCCAGTTTTCTGTTTTGGGTCCGCTGGGAGGTTAGGCTAAGGACATTTTAGTACGATAGTTTCTAGACGTTGGGGAACCTTAGGAGGACGGGCTGAATAACAACGTTAGCTGACGTTATCTGGTGTGTGATACGTTGTATCTCACAGCGGAATGTTGCATAGCGTTGAGGGAGATGAGAGGAGGCGGCATTGATAAGTGTTTGCTGATAAAATAAAGGCGAGGCGTTGATTAATAAACGACAAATTTTTGTTCGTTTGTGAGCTGTAATTGTAGATTACAGCTGTATGTTATTGCCACTGTCCGTGAGGTAATTATAACTGTGAAGAGCTCCGTCATATGTACGACGATAGTTAGTCTCGTTAGCACAGTGGTGACTGGTCCTGGACAACCTATGTGAGGTATGACAGACTATCCTCATGTTTACGTATATGTACTTGTCCACTACGTCAGTACATGTACGAGGCTTCACTTAGTTACACAAAAATGTATCACCTGAACAGGAAGATGGAGTGCGGCAGTTTGAATGGCGGTGATTGGTCGAGGAAATGTTGTGTGATGTAAGCGTGGCGGTGATTGGTCGAGGAAATGTTGTGTAATGTAAGCATGGCGGTGATTGGTTGGTAGGGATGCCAGTAGCCGCCAAATGCCCAGTAGCTGGAGACATTATGGAATGGTATTAAGGACGCATCACCTCAAATATATTTTTAAAATTTTCATAAAACAAATATCTCTTAAAAATTAACCTCCATTATTTCATTCAAGATTCTGTTTAAGTGTCAATTTAATCCAGGATAACGAGCTAGTGATTATTTACGTAATAAAATGTGTCGGCGAAAAGTTTCTACATTAGAACACAAAAGTTTTTGTGTTTTAATGTAGAAACATCGTACGGTTGAGCGGACGAGCCGGTTGAGCGAACTAACTAGTGAGCAGGCTTCTTGAATCCGACTTGAGACAACCACCATTGTCACTCTAACTCCCAGCAAGGTGTCCACTAACTACACATTTGCCGTAATAATATCGTGTTTTTTTAGTTCCACTAGACTGTCGTGGGTGGCCACGCCAGCTGGCTTTAAAACAGAGTGCATTAAATAGAGTATTATGCACTCTATTATGAAATAGAGTGCATAATTACATGCCTAACGAAGCGTTACAAGGAGACATGTCGGGTGCAGGAATAAAGGTGCCGTGTTGCGGTCAGTAATAAAGAGGATGTGTCTCCTACAGTAATGAAGATATGGATGTACAATAATAAAAACAAAGAGCATGTAATAAAGACGCGGGTTGAAGGCATCAGTAAGTAAAGAGAGAGAGAGATAGAGAGTGTCGAGGACAGTCAGTATATAGGTCCTCCTCCAACACTCCCCCTCGAGGCCTCAACCCTTCTACTCCAGTAGAAGGGTTCAGGAACTACTTCAGGAACTGAACTACTTCTACCCACCACCAAATATTTGAACCATGATTTTGTATTCACTGTACCCTAAATGATCCTTATACAACTCTCTCTCACTCTGAACTATTACCCTGCTGAATATTTATATATTTATATTATATATATATATATATATATATATATATATATATATATATATATATATATATATATATATATATATATATATATATATATATATATTCTAACCATCGTGTGTTGAATTCATACCTCAGTTGGGATCCTAATCACAGCTAAAGTCTTGAACACACAGCACGCAACACAGGCTGGCTCAGTGCTCTCCCTCACAGCACAGGTGTCATGCAAGATGATAGTTGCAGAGAGCAATATTCTCCCATGTTCCTCATTTACCTCCTGTTAATTCTTGAATGTAAATTTGTGTGTTAAAACAGCCGGCCATAGGTAGAAAATTTGTACTGTATGGAGAACGTGCGCCTGGGTGATGGAGGGTGGGTAAGGGTTTGTAGTGCTGCGCAGTTCTGTTTACAACATTGCAATTGCATCTTAACTCCATACACCAAGTGGGCACGCCATTCACAACTCAGGAGTCCTCATGTGTTGAAACCTCGCACCAGGAAAACCCTCAGAACTTCCCGAAGGCTCCTCACACTAGCCTGGTGGGTGTGAGGACTCCTCATAGCCTCATGAAGGCTCCTCACACTAGCCTGGTGGGTGTGAGGACTCCTCATAGCCTCATGAAGGCTCCTCACATCAGCCTGGTGGGTGGAGAACTCCTCATAGCCTCATGAAGGCTCGTCACACTAGCCTGGTGGGTGGAGGACTCCTCATAGCCTCATGGAGGCTCCTCACACTAGCCTAGTGGGTGTGAGAAGCATTTTATAACCGCACGCCGCCTTGCCCTGTAAATAATATATATATAACCTGTGTTCAATGTCCATTTGATAACGTTTTTTAACGTTATCAGGCCAGTTCACGTGAATTTGGTCACCACGTTATCAAGAGGTCAGGTCATGTTGGTTATGACACCTGTTGACTAAGATGTATTATTCCTCTGTGATGTATATATAGCCTCAATATTATCTTTTGTGTAATAGGGGGAACGGTGAAGATTTTTGTTGATGTAATGATTATAGCGTATGATTGTATTATACTGTGGTTGTATCATACTACACTTCATCCATTCCATGTGACTCAAACATACAACATAATATGACCTTAACATTCTACCATCTGGCCTTCAGCATCCGGACAGTTGACCTTCAACATACTACATCCAGTAGCATGATTTTATATTGCGAAATCTACATCATCTGACATTTGCCTCATTACCACAAACACACCTGACTTCCCTTCACATACCTGAGTATCACTGTTCACACACCAGAGGCTGACCCTTCACACACCTGAGCCTCACCCTTCACACACACCAGGGGCCAAATTCACGAAAGCACTTACGCAAGCACTTACAAACCGGTACATCTTTTCTCAATCTTTGACGGCTTTGGTTACATTTATTAAACAGTTTACAAGCCTGAAAACTTCCCATGCAACTGTTGTTATTGTTATAAACAGCCTCCTGATGCTTCGGAGCTCAGTAACTGTTCAATAATTGGAAACAAAGCCGCCAAAGATTGAGAAAAGATGTACACGTTCGTAAGTACTTGCGTAACTGCTTCGTGAATCTGGCCCCAGGCCCTTACCCTCCGAACATCTGACCTTAACTGCACCTCTTATCACAGCATACCAGCGGCCCATCACAACCCATCATACTAACTGCTAGTCGAGTCCTATGCTGTATGTTGTGTAAGTCCTTCCTCAATAAATTATGTTGTGAAATATACTGAAATCCTTTCATTTTCTTGCAAATATAACCTCTCATATATTAATTAGACAATGAAATCGCGTTAACGTGATACAACTATGAAAGAATCTTGGGAATCGTATCAACGTCCCGGGTGTTCCCATACGCGCTGGTGCATGATGTGCTAAAAACTATACAACAACTCGGCCCAAGTTAGGAAGTAACCGACTAAGATTAGGAAGAAACCGACTAGGAAACTAGGAATATCAAACTGGTAACCAGCAGGCCAATTTTTTTAATGTAACTCGCAGATCAGTTGGCCGACTAGAAGAAATGACAGGATTTCTGGACATCTCTTTTATATTAATCTACTAGATAAACTGTACACTATATCCAGAGGAGGCTTTGTAACCAGAAAACATCAGGTATGGCATGCCTGGTGTTGTCATAATACGCTATGCCCAGAGAACATTATATCAAAATCACTAGAGGAAATAAACTATATAGTCAACTGTTGACAAAATCTAAGGCTATGAATGTTGATATTGGAGAATGAGGCTATGAATGCTGATACTGGAGAATGAGGCTATGAATGTTGATATTGGACAATGAGGCTATGAATGCTGATACTGGAGAATGAGGCTATGAATGCTGATATTGTACAATGAGGCTATGAATGCTGATATTGTACAATGAGGCTATGAATGCTGATATTGTACAATGAGGCTATGAATGCTGATATTGTACAATGAGGCTATGAATGCTGATATTGTACAATGAGGCTATGAATACTGATACTGGAGAATGAGGCTATGAATGCTGATATTGGACAATGAGGCTATGAATGCTGATACTGGAGAATGAGGCTATGAATGCTGATATTGGACAATGAGGCTATGAATGCTGATACTGGACAACAAGGCTGTGAATGTGGTCTGTGAGTCTATATGAAATAAAATGAACGAAAGACAACAATTTCTCAAGTAACGCAGAACGGTAAGAGACACATGACTATACATGGAGGGTGTTAGCAATAGGAATTACCAATATTAAGCTTCTAACTACACCTGACCTTAATTGCATGTATTACGTACACCAATTTGAGTCGTTCTGCTGCACAATGAACTTCAATTATGTTCTTAACTTGAAGCAAAGAATGACACTTAAGCCTCAACGTTAAAATCGTTCTAACGAATATAGATTAAGAACACAGGAGTTACAATGCTTTGAAAGGCACAGGACGCGGGGGAGATATGCCTGAACGAGGGGGAAATATGATTGAAGAATAGAAATGAATGAAACATACAGCCAAAGAGGATTAAACTAGGGGGTTGAGGCTATCAATTAAACGTAGAGAAAGCCACAGATGTGCTGCCCGGTTTACACAAAGTTCAAGGTCAAGTAAGTTAATTGAGATAATGATATATGTAAATAAAAAATTAAATTCTAGTTAATCCAGCCACCAGCTTATGAATTAAAATGATTTTACACACGACTCGCAGCTGATAACATTTAATTTTTTCTTAAACAATATTTTATTCACATCTGTTCGAATCGCACTTCTCTAAATTCTTCGCCCACGTACAATAAGTACAATTAATTGCCAACAGATCAACTAACCTACAGTAACCTAGGCCCGACTATACATATAATCCTAATGACATGATGATATAACTGACAGCTGTGTGCAAGCCAAGCACAGAGTGATTACTAGTAAGTAATTATCAAAAGACGGCACCAAGGCAGGGAGACTATTTAGCACCCTCAAAGTAGCAGGATAACCAAAAGGCGCTAAATATCGCTAAAGATACCAATACGAAAAGAAAAGCGCATAACGCAAGCGATATCAAAGGCTTCAGATATCCACCAAGGATTCTATCGAGAGACACGTGACCTCGAGGAACTTTCGGGAAGCAAGATACAAGAACGTCTTTAAAATCAGGACATGCTACAAGGATATCTACGACCGTAAGAGGGGCAATAAGGAACAGGGGATTACTTGTAGCCTACAACAGATTATTAACCTTGCAATACTGATCATTCTGCCTAGGACTCCATATTTGAATTTCATTTATAATAAAAACAACCCTTTGTGTTTTACTCATAACAACAGCCCTGTTTTACTCACAATAACAGCCCTGTTTTACTCATAACAACAGCCCTGTTTTACTCACAATAACAGCCCTGTTTTACTCATAACAACAGCCCTGTTTTACTCATAACAACAGCCCTGTTTTACTAATAACAGCCCTGTGTTACTCATAACAACAGCCCTGTTTTACTAATAACAGCCCTGTGTTACTCATAACAACAGCCCTGTTTTACTCATAACAACAGGCCTGTTTTACTCACAACAACAGCCCTGTTTTACTCGTAACAACACCCCTGTTTTACTCGTAACAACACCCCTGTTTTACTCGTAACAACAGCCCTGTTTTACTCGTAACAACAGCCCTGTTTTACTCGTAACAACAGCCCTGTTTTACTCGTAACAACAGCCCTGTTTTACTCGTAACAACAGCCCTGTTTTACTCGTAACAACAGCCCTGTTTTACTCGTAACAACAGCCCTGTTTTACTCGTAACAACAGCCCTGTTTTACTCGTAACAACAGCCCTGTTTTACTCGTAACAACAGCCCTGTTTTACTCATAACAACAGCCCTGTTTTACTCATAACAACAGCCCTGTTTTACTCATAACAACAGCCCTATTTTACTTATAACAACAGCCCTGTTTTACTCGGAACAACAGCCCCTGTTTTACTCATAACAACAGCCCTATTTTACTTATAACAACAGCCCTGTTTTATTCGGAAACAACAGCCCTGTTTTACTCATAACAACAGCCCTCTTTTACTCGTAACAACAGCCCTCTTTTACTCATAACAACACCCCTGGTTTACCCATAACAACAGCCCTGTTTTACTCATAACAACAGCCCTCTTTTACCCATAACAACAGCCCTGTTTTACTCGTAACAACAGTTCTTGTGTTCTACCCAACACGTGATACAATCCTGATGGTGTTGTGGTTCTATGTTGTATTATTGTATTTCCTGCCATGCGCATAGGAGGGCATGGGTATAACAATAGACTGAGTACTGGTGAATCAAGGATACGGAAGGATATGATAGAAATATGTGAGAAAGATAAATATTAAGAGAAAGGAGGAGAACAAAGCAGAGAAAAAGGATGATAGCCTTTTTTGAGAAAATTTATCCACTTTTGAAATAGCTACGAAATTTTTTATACAAATATAAAGTGATGCTAAAAATTATATTGACAAATACTTCAAAACAAGACAGGAATGAAAAGAACGAGAATGAAGGTAGAAAACAGGCGAGAGAGAAGATAAAAAAAGAAAAAGGAAATTTTAAAACAATACGATCATAATATATATATATAAGACACAATCGACTTGAGAATGGTCCAGGACGGACCGAAACGTCGGCGTTCCTTCACCTTCTAGTGTGTGGTCTGGTCAAATATATAAAACTTGATTTTTGCAATAAAATTTGAAATTCTCTGTATAAAGCAGGAAAGAGAGAGAGAGGGAGAATGCACTAGGCTACTGATATAGCCGAAGAGGAAGGAAGAGAGAGAGAGAAAGGGGCCAAGAAAAGGAACGTCAATTAAATCTTCTTAATTGATCTTACAATTGATCAGAATATAGATTATGACTAATATCAACAGAAGATTGGTGGTCAAGTTAATCTACTTGATCAAGAATACCGCCTGGTTGATGACCAGGAGTACCACCCTGTTCGTCTAAAAATGTTTTTTTCAAACTGGTGATACCGACCCATTGGGTGGGTAGCAAAATAAATAAAATAGGTCGCGACAAACAGAAAGAAAAAAAAATAATAAGCAAGTAAGAGTGACAGTCTCATTTAACACTCATTAGTCATTATTGCAAATTTTCGAGACAGTTGGTACGCTTGTTGCCAGGCGGGTGGCGCTGCCTGGTGACCAAAATGTGAACTACAGAACATCAACAACATGTGGTCCACAGCTGCTCGCGAATCATCGCAAGACTATCATCGTTTTCTCCCTTAATCAGGTAAGTTTTTACCAATTAAACACCATTAGATATTTTGAAGGCCTAATACATTTATTGATAATTAAAAACGGAAATATTGATGGGTAATATCATTGATCTTGAGGTTTGTATTCTGACACATTTTGAAGGTGGTTCTTGCTGACAAGAAAGTGTGTACAAGGGGCCAGATTTACGCACTTACGCAAACACTTACGAACCTGTACATCTTTTCTCGATCTTTGGCGGCTCTGTTTCCAATTATTAAACAGTTAATGAGCTTTGAAGCACCAGGAGGCTGTTTATAACAATAACAACAGTTGATTGGCAAGTTTTCATGCTCGTAAACAATTTAATAAATGTAACCAAAGCCGTCAAAGATTGAGGAAATATGTACACGTTCGTAAGTGCTTGCGTAACTGCTTTCGTGAATCTGACCCCAGGTTCGTAAGTGTTTGCGTAACTTCTTCGTGAATTTGGCCCCAATATAGGAGCGGTATGCTTACACAGGTACCACGCTATTTCCCTCAATTTCTACTAAATAAACTTTGCAAATCAGCGAAAATTTGCTGTTTTTTTTATTATTTTGAACGCCCTGAATATATAATTGAGCTAAACTTTGATCTTGAAGAGGAAGCTGAATTGCTGCATCTTAATAGTTCATTTACAATGAAGAACGATTTTGAGCAATTAAATTTGCTATCATTTTGGATTAAAGCTAAAGGAGTCCAGCCCAACCACTTTGGCTGGACGGTAGAGCGACGGTCTCGCTTTATGCAGGTCGGTGTTCAATCCCCGACTGTCCAAGTGATTGGACCTCATTCCTTCGGCCCCGTCCCATCCCAAATCCTTATCCTGACCCCCCCTTCCAAGTGCTATATATATATATATATATATATATATATATATATATATATATATAGTCGTAATGGCTTGGCACTTTCCCCTGATAAATTCCTAAATTCCTAAAGGAGAATTTCCACTTTTAAGTAAAAAGGCTAATTTGATCTTATATTTTACTACTAATTTGTATAAACTAGGATTTTCCACATTGTGATAAAAGCGAGACAGGAACCAGCAGGAACAGGAACAAATGACAGGAACACTGCACCAGATATACGTGCAGCATCGCCTTCTGTGTTGCAATTTGCATTTGCAATCAACCACTTAAGAACAAACAAGCACATCCGTCTCATTAAATGAAAACTTAAAAATATTATTTAGATTCTTAACAGTCTTTTTTTGCCAGACTTTTATGGAAAATATTTCTTTTTATTTCTCTGTATTCTTACTAAAAATATAAATATCTAGTTTAATTGAATAGATGCCATCCGTAAATATACATTCATCATGTGTCAGTAGTAAATAATGGACATAATTCACATAATTTGTGTGTGATTTACTACACAGAGGTACATTGGGTCGCAATACCAAACGCAGTTATTGCTGTGGGTCGCAGTAAAAAAAAAAATATTACGAATAATTTCCCTAAGGCTAAAAAATTATGTACAGTTAATGGAAGCGACTCGCGAAATTGACGTGATGTCCCGTTTTCTGTTCGTGGGTCTTCGGGTCGCTTAATAAGTTCTGCTAATTTCGTACACCAATTTAGTGATGGGAACACTTGGGAGAACTGCTGGATAACCAGGGCGTCACACTGTTGGATTTTAGATGATGACCACTAAATTAGCATAAATAATAAAAGGCCGACATATAGATACACTTAGCCATTATCCTGAGGGGGGTAGAAATAGCCTCGGCTACTCTATCCCTTTGAGATGTATTTCTTTCTGGTCTCAATAAACATACTTGAACTGAGCCAATATACCGCAGAGTCCGCATAATATAATCCAGGCGGGTGAAAATATGTAATAAAAATCATGATAAAATGTTACAGTTTCTCCGCTAAACATTTCATCAGACTTCGGTTAAAAAAAACAGGTAATTACCCAAGCTAATAAATCACTCTTAGAGTGAGGCTGATTACTCCAAATTGCAATGGATGTTTGAAGGAACGTAAGATCGAATTATCTGACAAAGTTCAGGCGAACTTACTCTCGCATTGACACTGACAGGAATTACTAGGTCGTCCTTTCTTGATCACGGGTTATAGGTTACTAGCCCTCAGTAGGGCTTAGTTTTGTGTCGACCTTAACGCCCCTTAATCTTTAAACGGTTATTAGAACCACCTCAAGTGCTTGCCAACTACCAAGTATAATTTCTCGTGAACATAATCTAGAACGAAAGTAGACAGTGTGAATACTGGTTCAGTAACAGGGTTGTTGATTTGTGGAACCAATTACCGCGTAACGTGGTGGAGGTGGGGTCCCTCGATTGTTTCAAGCGTGGGTTGGACATGTATATGAGTGGGATTGGGTGATTATAAATAGGAGCTGCATCGCATGGGCCAATAGGCCTTCTGCAGTTACCTTTGTTCTTATGTTCTTATGTAGTGTACACACCGAGAACCAAAGTACTAAATTTAGGATTTTAGTACTAAATGCTTATGTAAGCTTGACGTTTTACAAGAACGAAAATAAGATACATTTCTCCATTTCAGTAGAACAACAAAATTACGAATTATCTACATATCAAATAAATTTTATAATATCTCGTTTGTAATGTTCGGTGATTGAGAGTTATCAAATGACCGTAAGCAAACAAATAATTAATACCTCGCTCGCGAACATTGTTCAGACATTTGCGAGATCTCGGACAGTAAGAAAAGCATTACGCTACACTCTTGAAAACAAAAGTAATCGGATTTACGTTCTCCTGGTTCATCAAACTATTACCCAAATAAATATATTGCAAGTACGAGCAATTTTTCAGTTTCAGTGGCAATTTTCACTTCACTTTCCTTCCTTTAAAAAAACCAAAACAAAACAAAGAAAATACCAGACAAAATACAGATAATGTTATCAGTAAACACTCTACATAAAAACAAAAAAAGAGAAAATTAAAAATATAGGAAAAGGAAAATGCAAAATACCACACAGTCAACGCACAAAATGAAGAACCATGAAATGACTTAAAAATGAGAATTAACATTTACATTCGAAATGTAAAAAACAAAAATAAAAACATTACCTATTATACTTTTTTTTGTAAACGAGTAAGTAAAATAAAAGATCCAACACTCCAATAACAAAAAAAAACAATCTTTTAACAGGCGCCGCGAGGTGAAAGCCTGGGTGCAAGAGGGACATTAATGGCAGCAGTAACAGGCGAGTTTAACACCAAAACAAAAAGGTTTCCGTCTCAAGTCTTGAGAGGCACTTCAGAGGCAGCGGACCTTAGATCGTCCACAAGTATATTATTGTTCTCGGCGAAACAGCTGTACCCTGCGACCCAATATCACTCTCTTACCTTTAGCACCATCAAAACATACAATGGCGAAAGAAATAATTATCCACTGTTTAAAATTAAAAGAATATAAATTGGATTTTTGGGTGCCAAGCTTGGGGTTTGGGTTCCTTACTTGAGCAGTGAGGGAGGACAAGAGTAAGTGCTGCTCAAGTGGTGTGGTGAGGTGTTCTGGCGGGGAAGGGGAGTTAAGGGTCAGGTAGTAACCAGGGACTAGATTCACGAAGATTCACGAAGATTCATTAGATTCACGCAAGCAATTACGGACCGGTACATATTTCCTCAATCTTTGGCGGCTTTGTTTACAATTATTAAACAGTTAGTGAGCTCGGAAGCACCAGGAGGCTGTTTATAACAATAACAACAGTTGATTGGGGAGTTTTCATCCTTGTAAACTGTTTAATAAATGTAAATAAAGCCGTCAGAGATTGAGGAAAGACGTACACGTTCGTAAGTACTCGCGTAACTGCTTCGTGAATCTGGCATCTAAGTTGTTATATAATTACTCGCCAAATCTGGTGACCATTCCCCGCAGGAAATAATTAAATTAGAATAATTATTTATAAAAGTAGTTTATATTATATATTTTTTTAAAATCAGAATCTTAAGGATAAATTATTCAAGAATCTTCCCCATATAATTGGTGAACGGTTTCACGAGTTTGTATAATACTGATCTTTGTTCAAGTTCAAGTTTGTTTATTGAGACAAGAAAGAAATACATCTCAAAGGGATAGAGTAGCTTAGGCTATTTCTACCTCTTCCCACTGATCTTTGATCGTTCCTTAATTATCCAATGCCAAAATCAAATCAAATGTTTATTCAGGTAAAAGTACATACATAGAGGATTAGTTACAAACATAATGTAGGATTTATAGATAGAGTTAGTACATACAATACCTAAAGCCATTTTTCTCTCCCCAGAGCCCCCTAGCGGTTGCAGGCATCACTAAACATCAGCCGAGTTGATGTCCAGTTTCCCCCCACCTGTGAAGGAGAACTACGGGCTCACCATAGCCCGTGCTGCTTGGAATTATTTGTTCCAAGTAGCGAATCTTAAACAACAATACCAACCCCACCTGTGTAAGCGCCTAGTGGCGGCGGGTTAGCGAGTGGGGAAGAATGGTTCTGTAAGCAGCTGTGAGAATACATAGTAACAAGTGATAGTGATCAAGAATATAGTGTTACAAACAACGGTAATGGTGTAGAACACTGATGTTTTTTATGAGAGCCGAGAAATGTATCGTAAACTTTGTGACCAATTGCGGCAAGTGTTACGTAGCGATTACTGCAGTAAATAAAATTGGAATGGCAACTGCAAGCTTTATAATAAGAAATTGGAATAAATTGCTTGTACCTTACATTACCTTGCGTTGATTACGGGGATCGACGCCCCCCGCTGCCCGGTCTCTGGCCAGTATAATACATTACTGGATAGAAACGACCAGGGTGTAAAATATAGTGAAAAATGGATAACCAGGACTGGAGGGCGAAGAACCGGGACCACAAGACAACTACCACTACATAAGACGCTCTGACAGGACTCCTGTAGACGGTAGGTTACCATTGGTTGGTTATTGTTTGGCTTGTTGCTATTGGCTCAGACACTTGAGGTTCTTTAAGGAGTTCAGAGGGAAAATTTGCCCTCGTTGCGAACAGATCGAAAAGGATGGGAAGTCATTGTTGGTTTCAGACAGTTTGGAGGATATGGAAATGCATAATGAGGACGGTGTTTAATATGTGTGGTGTGGACCAGGGGATTGGTCCATGTATGGTGTGGACCAGGGGATTGGTCCATGTGTGTGGTGTGGACCAGGGGATTGGTCCATGTGTGGTGTGGACCAGGGGATTGGTTCATGTGTGGTGTGGACTAAGGGATTGGTCCATGTGTGGTGTGGACCAGGGGATTGGTCCATGTATGGTGTGGACCAGGGGATTGGTTCATGTGTGGTGTGAACCAGGGGATTGGTTCATGTGTGGTGTGAACCAGGGGATTGGTCCGTGTGTGGTGTGGACTATGAGGCTGTTCCATGAATGGTGTATGTTTATACAGTGCTGTAATGTACACAAGGAAAGGTTGATATGTATACTTAGATAACTCCTATGAATTGTTCATTGAGGATCAATATAACAGCCTCTTAGAGAGAAAACGACTGAAGGCTCTGTGGCTGTTGTTGACTCACCAGAGTACAAGGATATACTTAAGTCACAGAAGAAAGCAACGATTATTGGAGGTGATCTTGCAGCCCGTCCTCCTAAGGTTTCAAAACGTCAAGATAATTGTTAAAGTGTCCTCTCCTTACCTACCAGAGGACCCAAAACAGAAATCGGGACAGTACGTCACTTTCGCCAGCCGTTTCCTTCTAGTACGACAATTTTTGGTCTTATGTGACGCATTCGAGCGAAAAGCGACGTGCTTTGTAAGAGGACAGGTTGGATCGAGGTGGTGTTTGGGAATGTTATATCTTGACGGGTTACCCCATATCCTTATCCGTCTTCTCTTTGGTCATATTTATCATCTCTTGCCTCTGTCTCTTCCCGTCAACCCTGTCTCCTTCCTTTACCCCCCTCTCGCCCTCACACGCCTCCTACCGTCAACCCCGTCTCATCCAGCCTTCCCTCCTCTGCCCCCCACGGGGAGGGGGAAGGCCCCAGGGTACAAATGACCTGAGATCCCACGTAATAGAATCGTGGGAAGTCGACATATTGAAGGCGATCCTGGCGCTGTGACTCCCGATACTGCGGCTCAGGACGTCTCTCGTGACGCCCCGCCGACCCTGGCTTACTGGCGCTGATCACACCCGCTGGAGACGGCCTGGGGGGAGAGGACAGGATGGGGAGTGCCTGGGGGAGAGTCTGGGGAGAGCCTGGGGAGAGGGCAGGCCTGGGGAGGAGTGGGATCTGGGATTAAATTCAGTTTCTGTGAGCGCTGTACCCCCACAGGTACAGCTTCATGATGAGTACAGAAAAGCACATGTGCGCAGGTACAGGAGAATACATATTCAGTGATGTGTACAGAAGAATACATATTGAGCATCGAGGCTCCAGAAGCATACATGAGCAGTGGGGGAGGATAGCAGCAGTTCACAGTAGAGGCAAACATTATTACGTTATATCTCCTTGAATAGTTTTTGAGCGGTTCATTTCTCTCTTGCACTAGCGGTACCAGCCACGTTACCGTACTTCCAGTCGTTACCAGTGACCTGGTCAATATTAGTGTGTCGTTACTAGTGACC
Organism: Procambarus clarkii; assembly: GCF_040958095.1. Lineage (NCBI taxonomy): Eukaryota > Metazoa > Arthropoda > Malacostraca > Decapoda > Cambaridae > Procambarus > Procambarus clarkii. Next base: position 26,496,595 of record NC_091202.1, on the reverse strand, counting down.
TGGTCAATATTAGCATGTCGATACTAGTGACCTGGCCAACACTAGCGTGTCGTTACCTGTGACCAGCATGAAAAATATTGCCGGAACAACCGTGGACATCTTCAAGAGAAAACTGGATAGTTTTCTTCAAGAAGTACCGGACCAACCAGGATGTGGTGGATATGTGGGCCTGCGGGCCGCTCCAACCAACAGCCTGGTGGACCAAGCTCTCACAAATCACGCCTGGCCTCGGGCCGGGCTTGGGGAGTAGAAGAACTCCCAGAACCCCATCAAGGTGTGTGACCGACGTAAGGAAGGTATGGTCTATACTTTACAGAGTCGATCATTTTTTGATGGTCCATACGAGGCAGCTGCTCTGTATATCCTCCCATACTCATTAATACACAGAACCTACCCTTGAAACAATCGTAATTCTACCTCAATTACTAATATGAAACTTGTCTGTTTATAAGTTGTCCAGATCGTTAAACTGTACTATTGCACCAGGACAAATTTATGTGTGTTCAATAGTATTTGGATATATATATATATATATATATATATATATATATATATATATATATATATATATATATATATATATATATATATATATATATATATATATATATATATCTGGCCCCAGTAGCAGTAACGTGCGTAGAATGATGGACCCAGTGTTCCAGGACTTGGTACAGAGGTGTCGGGCAGACACTAGAACGGTGTATATATATACAACGGTGTATATATATATATATATATATATATATATATATATATATATATATATATATATATATATATATATATATATATATATATATATATATATATATATAGTGCCTGGAGGTGGGGAAGGCAATCAGTGGACATTGGCTTCAATTTTAAATGTTGGATTAGATTAATATTGCACGGGTGTATAATTCGTTGTTGCCGAGCTTACTGGGTTCAGAACACCGTTCTAGTGTCTGCCCGACACCTCTGTACCGAGTCCTGGAACACTGGCTCCATCATTCTACGCATGTTACTGCTACTGGGGCCAGATTCACGAAGTAGTTACGCAAGCACTTGCGAACCTGGGGCCAGATTCACCAAGTAGTTACGCGAGTACTTACGAACGTGTACATCTTTCCTCAATCTTTGACGGCTTTGGTTACATTTATTAAACAGTTTACAAACATGAAACCTTCCCAATGAACTGTTGTTATTGTTATTAACAGCCTCCTGGTGCTTTGGAGCTCATTGATTGTTTAATAATTGTAAGCAAAGTCGCCAAAGATTGAGAAAAGATGTACAGGTTCGTAAGTGCTTACGTAACTGCTTCGTGAATCTGGCCCCTGGATGTTATATTATGTTAATGTTTTAGATTCAGCTGCTCGGAACAAATGTTCCAGGTAGCACGGGATAGGGTGAGCCCGTAGTGGATTTGTGTTATATTAATACTGGCGTTGATGCTACTTTTCGCACTGCTGCTTCTGACCCGACTAATCCCATTTTAATGGAAATTTAACGTTGATTGTATCAGATAATTAATAATTATGAAAGGTTTATATTTAGATATATAAAATACATGTATCTGTATAACATGTATATAATTCAGATATTTGGATGATATACAAGTAACGTATTAACTATTAATATATTAGGTGACATTAATAGTGATTCATCCTCGTAGAGACGAAATAGAAAATGGGAAATATCATTAGGCTATCAACCGTTCTCACGTATTAATAGGCTATCAACCGTTCTCACGTATTAATAGGCTATCATGCTAACAATCTAACAGGTTACCGGACTCTCAAACATTATTCTAATAATTGTGCGCATCTCCAGCGCTCGGAACATTGATTATCATTTAAAAATCAAAATTAATTTCCAGCAGTAGAACACCGTTAACATTTTATCATGGAAAGTACAGAAGTAAAAATATATGAAACAGCACTCACACACACATGTACATATACACATTCGCACATTTATACACCCCCACCACACACACACACACACACAGAGCTCAACCCCCAGCAAGCACAATTAGGTGAACTAAGTGAGTACACACACACACACACACACACACACACACACACACACACACACACACACACACACACACCTATATATGGACGTGGGAGAGCTCGTGGACTCCCAAAACCAAAATAAACATTAATTTTCCTGTGGTTTGCAGAGGTAAATATTGTGTTTAATCGTCGACCATTTTTAAAGGCAGCTAATCTCCGTGGGTAATGAGAGAACGATGAATTTTAACCAGTACAGCTGATGAATCTGCCCCAAGGGAAAAATACCCAGTTTTGTGTGTTTGATGAATAAATGCTTTAGCTTCTTTTGATGACTTGTTCCACTGTCTCCGTTTCTCTCGGTCTCTCTCTCTGTCTCTGGAGGTAAAGAAGAGTAAATAGGGAGTTAGAGAGGAAGGAATGAACGTATTCATCACTACCACCAGGCAACCACTTTGGGCACATGTGAGGGAATGAGTCTCGGGAGGGTTGGTATTGCTGGATGGGACGTGGGTATGGCAGGACCCGGTATTCATGAAGTCATCAACATATATTGGCCTATTTCAGGAAAATTATGATTAGAGTTTTTTTCCAATTTTCTGGATATTTGTGCGTAATATTTTACAATCTAGCAAGAGAACGGTAATTCGAATGCAAGGTAATATGATTCTGCAAGTTTAGTCTTGAGTTTTTTTTTTACATTTTACAAATATTAGTGTATGATTTACAATATAGTAAATTATCAGAAGGAGCTGCCGCAAATGGGCCAATAGGCTTTCGGCAGTCCCATTTATTTATTATCTTTCATGTTCTTACAAGCAGAAATTTACATTTACCGAATGAGAGTCATAGTTTTGGGGAAAACTGTTATTTTACATAAATTATTGTTTTATTGAAAAAGACCGTGATTAACTGAGATTTATAATATAATCGGAAATAATTTTTGCTCCAATTTCGGAGAGAATATTTGATTAAATATATCTTTTATTTTGACAACCGGCGCTGATATCTATTTCTAGCGACGAGGAGTAACTAAATATGTTAGTCAGAGAATGTCACAACGTGGCTGGAAATAATTAACATAAACCCACGCAGACGTAGTTATAGTGATGATGCTTCGTCTGCACTGTTCTGCTTTATCTTCTCCCATCTTGCCTACTCTCCCACTTCTCCCACCTCTCCCACTCTCCTCCCACCTCACCTACTACTGGTACCCGGGGAACGAGCCGAGTTGAAGTCCCTGGGTGATTTTCCAGGTGTTAGGGATAAGGCGACAATCCATAAGTCATTACTCTCTCTCTCTCTCTCTCTCTCTCTCTCTCTCTCTCTCTCTCTCTCTCTCTCTCTCTCTCTCTCTCTCTCTCTCTCTCTCTCTCTCTCTCTCCCTCCCTCCCCCCAACTAGTCCCCACAATCACTTGCCACAAAGAGCATCTTTCTGAATAACCATCTCAATATTGTGCTGCTGACAAGTTTACACGTTTGATGTTTGTTGCAATATGAGTTCCTTCAAGAGTTGCACAACGACCCAAACAGATTTTCACAACAGAGGATTTAATACGGATGTTCTCTGTATCTGTGCAATACAGGCTAAGGTTCGTTTGATCTGTCGAGCTGCGAATATTGCCTAGAAGAAACGTCGAGGAAATTGGGTAACTCTCTCTCTCAGTGGGAATGTAAGTTAGAAACTCTTATGAATGTGATGCTCCTCCCTAGATCTGTATTTGTTGTGTAGAAAGTTTAATGTTGTCTTTTATAACGGTTCCGGGAAATGTTTTAATATAGGATCAATATATGATGCAACTCGACTGGGTCATGGGATACAAGCGTACTGGACAGGATTTGTAAGAGGCTGGATTAAACTGAAAGCACTGATGAAGAAAATCTAGATAACTGTACTATTTTACCGACTAAAAGACATGCTTCGATGTGATAACCTTTTCCTAGCAAGTAACGGAGGATGGAACCTTGTCCAAGCAAGTAACGGGGAAATGTGCGTTTTCCCGTTTCTCTTGAGGTGAGACGGAGGTTAGTTAGCAATGGTCAACCTACGCTGTTTCTCATCAGAAACAACATCTAACGAAACATGGACTTTGCTTTGTCTCTTGTTCAGAAATAGTAAACAAAATCGTATATGTTGTGTTTTTTGTTTTTATATTTAGTGTTTGAAAATCGGTACATGTATTCCTTTTGTTAACTCTCTTACACAGAGGATTAAATAATAGAGCGGAGGGGGTTTACTAAGAGTTGAGATTGCAGGATCAAACATTGCAATCGGAGATCCTGGTTTGCGATAACAGTGCTTGTACTTTCTGTATTATCTCAATGGTTCTCTGTATTACTGAGCGTTAGAAACACACAAATACTTGTGTCATGTGTGTGTCACATGTGTCATGTGTGTCACATGTGGCATTAACGTTACAAGTGTAACGCGAAAGCAGTCTGTTTGTTTTTTACACCTGGTGAAGATTTTAAACACACACCTGTCTTTATTTTGGTAGAGAAGATGGAGAGGTACAGGTGAAAGAAACGTTTTAATGCTTAATGCTTTTATTACAATTAAACTTTAATGCTTAAAGTTTGTTATTTAGAGGGGGCTTAGAGGCCGTAGAGAAGACTCAGGCTCTTGGGCTCCAGCCGTGGGAGCGGGGCGTCTCATCCAGGCGTAGTGTACCTATAACATGAGTCTCCTAACATTTCGATGGTGTCGCATAGCCTGGCACTGTAACCCCCCTTCTCCCTCTCCTCTCTCCCAGGCATTACCACTCCCACTCCCTCACAGCACCTCCTCCTGCCCCTCCCTCACCTGTAATCTTCTCCACCGCCTCCCATATTATCTCACTCCTCCTTACTAATAAGAGCCTCGCCGCCCTGTCATCCTGCGGCCCGCTTTTTAATATGTCGAACGCCGCCCTCTAATTACTTACTCTAAGTACCGTCCCGCGCCAGCGCCGGTTATCGTACACCGTCTGCAAGTTGTTATCGTACACATGTGTTGTTTGACACTTTTCGCTGTGATGAACAATGGACCTGCTAGTTCCAGTTGGCTCTGTTCTGCGTTCTGCAAATGCATCCAGGAGTTCTCGTCTAATGACACCTTTTAAGGGACCTGTTTGATGACTCAAGATTCCGTTCAATACCGTCTTTATTGACTGCAACCTTAGCAAGGGCGTCAACTTTATCATGTTCCTGCAGGCCAATGTGAGAAGGAATCCACAACATTTTGATGTTGACCAAACCATACACACTAGAAAGTGAAGGGACGACGACGTTTCGGTCCGTCCTGGACCATTCTCAAGTCGATTGTGGACTTGAGAACAAACACAATCGACTTGAGAATGGTCCAGAACGGACCGAAACGTCGTCGTCCCTTCACTATCTAGTGTGTGTGGTTTGGTCAACATATTTCAGTCACGTTATTGTGACTCCTCGTCTGAAACATTTTGATGTTTACTCCTTTATTAAGTAACCTTATATATCTATGTCTGGCAGAGGAGACAAGCACGTTATTACTTGATTGTGAACTATTTAACGCTTAGTAGCGAGGAAAGGGAGTCAGTAATTACACACAGAGATCACACTAACCTGATCTGTTCATTTGATGCATCACGTTAGTGTAATCTCTGTGTGTAATGATGTAAGGGCGAAGAGGGAGAACGGCCTATTGACATAGCTCGGGTGCAGGGGGGAGTTGTGTAAAATCCTGGTTTGTGCCTCGGAGAGGCTACGGGATCCAGTTCAGTAGAACTTCAGTTTCAACTCTTTTTTTTAACCCTGTCGTAGCTCAGTCGATTAAAGCAGTGTCTGGGATGCTCCCGGACGCAGGTTCGAATCCTCGTCACGGCCCTTGTGAATTTGTTCGGGAAGGGAAGGGAATTATCAGGGGAAAGCGCCAAGCCATCACGACTATATAGCACTTGGAAGGGGTCAGGATAATTATTTGGAATGGGACGGGGGAAAGGAATGGTGCCCCAACCAATTGGACGGTCGGGGTTTGAACGCCGACCTGCATGAAGCGAGACCGTCGCTTTACCGTCCAGGCCAAGTGGTTGGGTCAAAGTCAGTAATACTCGGCAATCACTAAGCTGTCTGCTTCAGTGTCGTCAATAATGCTGAGTGCAGCCAGTTCAACTTGCAAGACGGATGCCCAGGTGCTAACTCTGGTGTTCTTGTATGTTGTGCTTCCCATCGCCTTGATGGACAACAACAGCTGAGTTTATTTTAGTCCTAAAGTATATTGAGCACTTAAGTACTCACCTAATTGTACTCGTCTAGTTGTGCTTGCGGGGGTTGAGCTCTGGCTCTTTGGTCCCGCCTCTCAACTGACAATCAACTGATGTACAGATTCCTGAGCCTACTGGGCTCTATCATATTTACATTTGAAACTGTGTATGCTGTATAAGTATGTGTATACATACTGTATAATATTTTATATACTGTATAAGTATGTGTATACTTATGTGGATAAGTATACTTGCTAGTGTAACCAACACCACCACTGGTGATATAGCCAACACCACCACTGGTGGTATAACCAACGCCACCACTGGTGGTGGTATAAGCAACGCCACCACTGGTGGTATAACCAACACCACCACCACTGGTGGTATAACCAACACCACCACCACTGGTGGTATAACCAACATCACCACCACTGGTGGTATAACCAACGCCACCAGTGGTGGTATAACCAACACCACCACTGGTGGTATAACCAACTCCACCACTGGTGGTATAACCAACACCAACACTGGTGGTATAACCAACACCACCACTGGTGGTATAACCAACACCACCACTGGTGGTATAACCAACTTCACCACTGGTGGTATAACCAACTCCACCACTGGTGGTATAACCAACTCCACCACTGGTGGTATAACCAACACCACTGGTGGTATAACCAACTCCACCACTGGTGGTATAACCAATACAGTTACCTCACACTGTCAGCCGACCAAGCACCTCAACACTCTCTTTTGGGTGACATTCACGACGTATTGAATTTAGCATTACAAGGAGCGTTGTGGTAATGGTTGGTAGGTAGTGGTGGTAGGGGTTGTAGTGGTGGTAGGTGGCTTGTAGTGGTGGTGGTGGCTTGTAGTGGTGGTGGTGGTGGTGGGGCTTGTAGTGGTGGTGGGTAGCTTGTAGTGCTGGCGGTGGTGGAGCTTGTAGTGGTGGTGGCGGTGGTGGTGGCTTATGGTGGTGGTGGAGATGCTTGTAGTGGTGGTGGAGGTGCTTGTAGTGGTGGTGGAGATGCTTGTAGTAATGGTGGTGGTGCACACATTACCTATCAGTAATTACGGGGAAGCCTTGTACGTGTTGCAATTAATTTGAACTATTCTGACTTTGAAATGTGTTGTCGAATCTGGTCTTTAAAGTTGAAGATGGAAATGGAACATCTCTGTAATGTTCTTTATAAACTATCCAGTCTTTAATGCAGTTATTTCTAATCAATATTTAAAGGTGAAAAATAAGTCTTTATTCAAATATTTTGTTTTCCAATATTCTGCCATAACTTTATTAATACTAGTGAGTACATACTTCTGATACAAGTATTAAAGATTGTGTATTCAAGCCAGGCTCAAAATCTGTGATTAATTCGCCAGTGGGTACAGACCTGAGTACATTACGGTACAGTGACATAGTTACTGTACCGTACCGACTATGTACAGTAACATAGTACACACCACACACAGTTACTGCCTCAATTTGCATTCTAGATATTTAATTCCATTAACTTGGTAGCATCCGATGTGGGTCAAATCTTCAGGGAAAGGTTGAGGACATTTTGGTTGACTGTATGGGTTACTTTGCTCAGTACATGTCAGTATATTTGTCTGTATCTCAGTGTGTTTGAGTACATGCTGGGTACCACTCATATCCTGGCTACTGCCATTGTTACCAACCACCCTCCACCATTACTACCACCACTATCCACCCCTCTAACACCACTACCACCAACCATCACCCCCCCCACCAATATTACTACCAACCACCCCCCACCAAAACTACCACTAACCACACCCCTACCACCACTACAACTAACCATCACCTCCCACCCATTACCACTACCACCAAGCACCCCCCTACCACCACTACCACCACTACCACCAACCACCTCCCTACCACCACTACCACCAACCACCCCCCTACCACCACTACCACCTGCATACAGCCTCCCTGCCATGTCTGTCACAGGAAGAGCTCGGGGACAAAATGTGGCCTAACCAACAAAAAATGGTAATCAATTCCGCCAGTTGCTCATTAATTAACCAATCAATCAATCAGGTCAATTTACATTACTATTGCTACACTTAAAATAGTTTGCTGTATAAGTTTTCAAAATTCTTATATGAGCTTAAACCCACAAGTTGAATACACTATTCCCAAGGCAAGACTGTATTTACTGTATTAAATGTATAAAGTCCTTGAGCAGTATGCTTGTATTTTTTCTTGAACCTGATGTATTTCAGGAAAAAATTGTCACGTGGAATTCTCTGGGTGTAATTGGCAATTCCAGGACAGCGCATTGTTAAGTGGTTGTGATACATATGTGTCCAGCTCCGGTGGCGGTCCTCCTGTGTCTGCCTCATCTGTAGGGCCCTGGGGGACACTTGGCCCTCTGGGAACAGGTGTTCCCGGGGCCAAGCTCGATCCTTCAGGCACAGGTAGTGAATACATACACACACACACACTTACACACACACACACACACACACACACACACACACACACACACACACACACACACACACACACACACACACACACACACACACAGATTCGTGTATTTCTACGAACCAGTTATAAGTAGTAAGCTAATCGTAACGGGGGATTCTTCAATAAATATGATTCCGTGAATTATATTAATATAATAATGCCCTATATTAATATTCGACACTAATGTAATGAAGCCTTTAATAACAGAAAACCACAAACTAAATAATACAAGTTGAGCGTGAAGCTGTATGAATACACGAGGAGATATACACAGCTTCTTTCTGTATATTCACCGAAAAATATACCCCGCTTGTTTGCGTATATATATACACCAAGATGGTCAGTATGTTATTGTGGCGACCTAATGACCCTCCAGAGGCTTAAAGCCAAACAGCAAACCAATCAACGTTTGAGATACGGGCGCTTAAATTGAAAAATATGTAATATAAATAAAATCATTCGAAAACTAAGCTTTTCATCACTAATGGTCGACGGTCTCAATGGAATATGTTGCTCCCTAGAGGAGGAGGATGTTCTTGCATACAGGTATCTACAACTTGTAGATCGGAGGCTTTGTCAGCTCGTAAGAACTAGCTATCAAAGGTGAAGAGGCAATTTGTCCCTGGAAAAGGACAGTTTAAATTGTGCAGAAGAGATGAGTAGGAGATTGATGTGTGATTTGTGTTATGGTGAACATTTTGAATTGAACATTTCCGGTCCTGTTGAACTGAACAGACTCGGTTCATCTTCACGATATACCCGAGCCAAGCTGCGGCCGACCCCTAAGATTCAATACTTTTTAACGTATTGTGAATCTGACTTTTCTCATTATAAATATTATGTATTAGAATTTGGTTTGTGGCTAGGCCTAGACTAGATTCCGTTATATTTAGGCTCGGAAATTATTTGTCTTTGATATATATTTGTGATTGGAAATTATTAGTACGTGGGTGAATCATTGAACGAGATGACATTCGAAAGAGGTCAGCGAAGTACTCTCTGAGTTGGCCTTGTCAACACACGCCAAATGCTCATCAACCTAGCTACCAAAGCCCTGTTTGTGAATGTAATACACAAGACTCACATAGGATAACATACATGCGTTTCTCGAACGATGTTTCGTTCACGCCCTCTGCTCGAGTCGCGCCTCGCTAAATGGCTCACCCTCGGACTGTAGATACCGCCCGACAGGACTTTTCCCTAAAGGGGTTTCATACATCAACAAGAAGGTTTGGCGGTTGAATTAACGAGCATTTGGTCTTTTCTCACGATGACGAGCTGAGTTTAAAGGTGTAGTTGTTGGGATACTTGTACTCAGGCTTCCTGTCCCCGACAAAGCGCGTTATTAACATGATTTTAAAGACACATACGTATCAGGACACACACACATGTGGAACACCACGACAAGGAAATATCACACACACAAAGACACATACGCGGCCAAACTGCAGTATTCGAAGGAAAAAGAATTTCAATCAGCTGTTTCTCTGCCAACAAACACCACAGCCTCATTTTCCTGACACTTTCCTCCCTCTTTCCTCACCCTCCTTCACTTCCCTCCCTCACTAACCACGTCCCTCCCTCCCCCACCACCCACACACCTCCCACGGCAACAAGGCTGGGAGTCGACGGCCCCCACACAAATGCTGGGAGGATTCCAAGCCCGTTAAGGTCCGCTATAAAACCTAATTGTATTGAAATTGGATCTTTCGTGTCGCCCAACTCTCTACTGGTTGTCACTCCGCGGCCTGTCCCGCCTCTGAAGGATGTCTGTCTTGCTCCTGAAGGATGTCTGTCTCGCTCCTGAAGGATGTCTGTCTCGCTCCTGAAGGATGTCTGTCTTGCTCCTGAAGGATGTCTGTCTCGCTCCTGAAGGATGTCTGTCTTGCTCCTGAAGGATGTCTGTCTCGCTCCTGAAGGATGTCTGTCTCGCTCCTGAAGGATGTGTGTCATGACTGGAGCTGGTGGTCGGGGGAGGGGAAGATAGAGTGAGGATACCATGGTCGTAATGGTTTTCAAATATTTACTAAAGTGTGGAATATAAAAGAATTTACCACGCCACTCCAGGAGTGCCACACAGGTCGTATGAGAAGATATATATATAAGAACTTTGCATGGAAGATGCGGTACACGGCTCACGTGTTCAGAGAGCAAGAGTCCTGGATGCTGGGGTAGTAGAAAGAGATGCAGCTATACTACACAAGGGGAACTCTTAGACTCACTTACCCTGTCGTAGCTCTGTCGATTAAGGCAGTGTCTGGGATGCTCCCGGACGCAGGTTCGAATCCTCGTCACGGCCCTTGTGGATTTGTTCATTCGAAACTCTTAGTTTATGCTAGGTTAGGGACACGGACATGAAGGATTTCAACAACTGTAACAATGATGTTATTGCACACAAAATGCGTTCAAAAGAAATTACTGGAAAAATAGGATGATGGGTTTTCAATTTGCTAACAGAACCCGGAGTTCAATAGTCAATAAAGTACAATCCGGATCATCCACCGTCCTTCAGGGTACTGTGCTGCCTCCAGTACTTTTCCTCATCCTCAGACAGACAAGGGTATTGTATCATCCTTTGCAGATGACACTACGATTTTCATGAGAAGACAATTTAGAGGATACGGCAGACCAAACCACCATATTGGTGTTAATCAACTCTCTCAGTGGACCGCAGTACATAGCATGGTGCTTAATGAACACAATGTTGTTGTTTAAAATTTGCTACCTGGAACAAAAAGTTCCAAGTAGCACGGGCTATGGTGAGCCCGTAGTTAGGAAGACAAATTCCCGCTTCTACATTGTGATAAATGCGAGAATATCAAATCGAAATCCACATGAAATGCTGTCAATTCACACTATAAAAAGAAAATGCAATATAAAAGATTTGTGGTTTAATAATAATTTGTGGTGTAATACACAGAGATCACACTAACGTGATGCATCAAATGAACAAATCCACAAGGGCAGTGACGAGGATTCGAACCTGCGTCCGGGAGCATCCCAGACACTGCCTTAATCGACTGAGCTACGACAGGGTTAAAAGGGTTGAAACCGAAGTTCTACTGAACTTACTGGATCCCGTAGCTTCTCCGAGGCACAAACAGGTTCGAATCCTCGTCACTGCCCTTGTGGATTTGTTTCTTGTGGTGTAATAATGAGCCTGTGGCTCATCCCAGGCCGGTGGATGAGCCAATCCCATCAACAAAAAGTTGATGGGATTGATTGACTGATGAAGATTAAACCACCCAAGAGGTGGCACGGACATGAATAGCCCCGTAAACCCAGATGTGTCTGAAGGAACGGAGAAAAACGCCTACACCCAACACTCAAAGATACACATGACCTCTAGGACACATGTACACCCACGGACCAGGTGTACCACTGATGGTACACTACAAGTACACCCACGACACACCCAAGCAATGGTACACCAAGGTATACTCACTTGCACAAATGACAGACAAGTCTGACGGTACACTAAGGCTCGCCCACAACAGGAGGTTAAACTCTGGGTTTACACAATGGAAAATGAACGCGGGTGAACGCAGCATTCAGATAAGGTAATTTATGGGGACAGGAATTCGTCCCTGTGTAGTGATCGCTCACGAAGTGAACGCTTCGTGTCTCCAGGGGGTGATAACGCCTTTAATAACTGGACCTGTGTATACCACACACACACACACACACACACACACACACATATGTGTGTATGGAGGCTGACTCCATACACAGTTTCAAATGTAGATATGATAGAGCCCAATAGGCTCAGGAATCTGTACACCAGTTGATTGACGGTTGAGAGGCGGGACCAAAGAGCCAGAGCTCAACCCCCGCAAGCACAATTAGGCGAGTACAATTAGGTGAGTACACACTACACACACACACACACACACACACACACACACACACACACACACACACACACACACACACACACACACACACACACACACACACACACACAATGGAATGCACTAGGAAGTGATGTGGTGGAGGCTGATTCCATACACAGTTTCAAATGTAGATATGATAGAGCCCAATAAGCTCAGGAACCTGTACACCAGTTGATTGACAGTTGAGAGGCGGAACCAAAGAGCCAGAACTCAACCCCCGCAATCTCAACTAGGTGAGTACAAACACACAGTCTGAATATTCTTACATATTCTTCGATGGATTGTGACGAGGAATACAATATCTGTGACTGTCTGTCTGTCATGTTCTAGTGATTAATCGTGAACAAAATGTTGAATCTTTTTAGTCATTAGAAGAGTGGCCAATGACTGGTATTTATAGCTCTGTCTACCACTAATATTTCGGTCACTCATTGGTGCCAATATTTCGGTCACTCATTGGTGCCAATATTTCGGTCACTCATTGGTGGAATTCGTAACGTCGCTAATTATCAACTATTTAGACCAGGACAAAAGTGAGCTCTCGGTGTAAATTTAGATTATGCAGTTTAATTATGGTCGTCATGCTATAGATTGGATATGAATTCACATGTAGGCGATGAGTCATAATAACGTGGCTGAAGTATGTTGACCAGACCACACACTAGAAGGTGAAGGGACGACAACGTTTCAGTCCGTCCTGGACCATTCTCAAGTCGATTGTCTTGAGACAGTGAACTGGAGACTTAAGACAATCGACTTGGGAATGGTTCAGGACGGACCGAAACGTCGTCGTCCCTTCACCTTCTAGTGTGTGGTCTGGTCAACATTCTTCAGCCACGTTATTGTGACTCCTCGCCTGAATACGACACGGTTTTAACAGCGAGATAATATACATGTTAATTTCAGGTACATTTCGTGATTCTTTCATATTCCGCTGCTTGTAAGAATATAAGTGTAGAGCCCTTGTGGGGTTCTTTATGTTGAGAGGTGCCTGTGGGTTCTGTGGTTACACAGAGGCGACGTCTGTGGTCATGAAGTCTCTGGACAGACTTCAGATGACGTCCGTTCTGCCACAATGATATCTTAAAGGGACGGTGTTATTGTCCTGCGGACATTGCAAGAGCACCGGACAGTAATAAATGAGTGGTATACGATCATGTGAGCAGTAACAGGCGCCTTGATCACCACAGACAGTTGAAGGGCTCATGTCTGTGACCAGGCTGCCCGCTTGGAGAACCCGTCACGTTCTGACTTAAAAATAATTGTGTAATGGTTTTTCCTGGGGCTCTTTTTTGATAGATTACTTCACGACTTACAGCTTCTCTTATTTCCTGTTGCTGTCTTTAATTCTTCATTGTCTCCCATTTCTTCTGTGTGTGTTCCTCCCCCCTCCCCCCCATCCTGGCACTCCTCCCAACCCTGGCACTCCTCCCAACCCTGGCACTCCTCCCCCACCCTGGCACTCTCCCCCACCCTGGCACTCCTCCCAACCCTGGCACTCCTCCCCCCACCCTGGCACTCTCCCCCACCCTGGCACTCCTACACACAAAGAGAGACGCTCACTTCCTACGGTTCATAAGTTTATAACCTTGCATATTTCTTGCGCCAGACCTCCCTCCCCCTACCTATGCTCTGTGCTCCGCTCTCAAGACTTCTCTAACCTTTCTTTGTCTTCCCGCGAAAACTTACCCGTAAGACCTTCCTGACCCCGCCACCTGAACCTTTTCTCCCCGCAACTACAATCAACAATCAACAATCATAGCTACAACGTTTCCCCTCCTATACTACAAGGGGTCTTTCTGCACCCTGCAATATCTTTCTTCCCGGCCATCACGACTTCCCTTCCCTTCATTACGACTTCCTTCCCCGCCACAGCGGCCTCCAGTCTCTCATTTTCTGGTCTACGTTCGAAGCACAAGAGAAAAAAAAAGAGAACAATCCTTCAAACTCTGCTTTTAGTCTTTCATTCTCGGACGCAAGACTTGACTCTCGCGTCCCCTCCCAGCCTCCCCTTCCCTTCCCTTGCATCTTTCCCGCTTCACCCGTCCCACTCCCGCCCTGCTTCCGCCATGCCTCCTATCCTTCCTCCCCCCCCCCCCGTCGCTTCTACCCAAGGATAGGTTACCTATAACAAAGTTTACTATATGCTCTTGTTCTGCGTCCTCCTACCTCTTCCTTTCCCGTTTCCCCTTCCTTTTAGGAGGACACGCGTGAACGGGCGGGCGGGAGAGAACTGATGGATGGAAAGGCGGGTGGACGGCGGAGCGGTTGGGCGGGAAAATGGGTTGGCGGGAAAATGGGTGGGCGGCAGCGCGGGTGGGGATGGCCTTAGAGCGGGTGGGGATGGTGGGGCGGGGTGGCTTTTCATCGCGGGTGTCCCCCAATCTTCCGGAGAGAGGATCATGGGATCACCCGCAACATCTTTATATCATTTTCCCAAATTAAAGTGTCAGTGAAAGAGATAAATGGGATGTCAATAATCTGGGCATTACCCTGATGAACGGTATTGAGACGCGCGCCGGGAGATTTGCAGAGAGGCGGGTCATAATGGATATGCCTCTAGGGGAGCCTAGTTGTGGCACCACCCACGTGGGGACGAGGTCGTGGGGTAATGGCATGGGTAGGAGAGTGGGGGTAGGGCAGGGTGATAGGATGGAGGGGGGAAGTGAAATGTAATAGCGAGGTGGGATTCGTTAATTTTGTCGCTGGCGCAAGATGTGGCCACTCGTGTATAGCGCGTTCTTGATTATATCCACTATCCTATGTCCTTCACTGACAGGGATTGAGCTGCGATTAAGTACATAGTGTAGTGTACTTAATTGCGTAGTGGTGCTATGACAGAGAGAGGAGGACGTCCCTTTCCTGACTAAGAGGCCTCTGATTCCATCAACAAGAAGTCATCGAATAAATACCAATTCAGTAAAATATGTACAGCAAAATAAAAACATAATATTTCCAACATGGAACGTATGCAATCATTTAAAGATTATTGTACAAAATAAAATTGCAGACCAATTTGAATAACCATCAGTGTTGCTTCAGCTTATGGAGGTGCTCTTGCTCAATATAATGGAACATTCCTCTCTCAAGGGCGCAGACACCACCCTCCAGGATTAGTGGCACCTCATACTCTTTTGTTTCCTCTGAAAATAGTTTTTGGAGTACCACTTGACCATCAAGTGGTACTCACTCAAGGAGCACCACACTCCATGCAGCTAAGTGTTGGATCGCCAGGTGCTGGATTACCTTAAGAAAAAAGGTAGCCACAGAAGGCCTATATTGGCCAATATGAGGCAGCTCCTATTTATAACCTCCCTAGCTCCCTCATATATGTGTCTGGCTTATCTGAGAATTTACCTAAGATCCACTATCTCTAATGGCCTAGACTGAGACAGAAAGCCGTCTGCTTGTCAAAATTCGTCCATTACTCTTGTGTGTTATCCAATTGTAGTTTGAGCTGGAGGATTGTGGTCATTTATATTTAGGAAGACACCTTTCGGTAAAAGTCTGTCTCACCTCATCTCGGCCTCTCGAACATGTCAACAATTTAGATATTAATGAACAGGAGAGTGAGCTGCAAATTACGGGCTATTCATGCCCATGCCACCTCTTGGCTGGCTTAATCTTTATCAATCAATCAGCTGCAGTGTTCATTCACTATGTGTGTGTCGTGTGTGTGTGTGTGCGTGTGTGTGTGTGTGTGTGTGTGTGTGTGTGTGTGTGTGTGTGTGTGTGTGTGTGTGTGTGTGTGTGTGTGTATGTATGTGCTGGCTCAGGCACATACAACACATAGGGACAATGTGTTGTGTGTGTGTGTGTGTGTGTTGGCTCAAGCACACACACACACCACATAGGACCAAGCATGATCGTACCTAATTATGCTAATTGGGATTATCATTGTATTTATAGTGAGTATTAATTTTAATGGTAGAAGGTAGCATGGAACAACACCTGGTGTAGTGAGACACGACTCACGTGCCGAGGTTTGGTCACCAGGCAGCAAAATGGTGTTTTCCTCTGGCAAATATGCAGAGAAGGATGAAAAAGTTATCCCCCAACTCAGGCAACTTCATTAAGAAGTTAGATTAAGTTAATTGAGGTTACATCCCCCTGAGAGGACTTGAGTGAGAGGAAACATGACTTCAGTGTACCAACAGGAGAGGAAAAATAAAGGGGGATATAAATCCTGTTATGATCCTGTACCATCAAAATACAATTCGTGACAATTTATAAAAAATTGATTTAGTTTCCATAGAGCATAGAGGAATGGGACACCAGAACGTTGCAACAGGTGTGTGTGTGGAGAGGTAGGGGTGTGGTGGAGATGGTGGGTGTCGGAAAATCCGACAGCATTTAATATATCATACAGATAATAGCTATTGTATAAACAAGTTACCCATAGAAAACGTAACTTGTAGTGGAATTACCGTCTATAGAAAACGGGATATCATCACCACATACTATTATATTCTCCACCTATTATGGTGGGAATTATTCTTAAATACATTAGTCTTTGGACTTTACCATCATAAAAACATCTTATATAAATTAACTTAATTATCAATATTAAAGTAAAGTAAATGTGACCCTTCTATCACTTTCCGTCATCTGGACAATGTAAGCCAGGCGTCAGTGAGGAAGGAGGGGCAGCCATTGTTGTGTCACCTCCGAGACGTGTGGAGCAAATTTGGCTCCTATCATATCTGGACAATGTCGGCCAGGCGTCAGTAGTATGGAGTGTTAGACATTGCCATTGTTTATATTGAGACCAGAGGCTCACACGGGAGCAAATTCGGCTCCTGTTAAATTTACTTGGACGTAGTGTTATGGAAACCAAAAGTGTACCATTTTCAACACGCTGTCATCAAATCAAGTTAAGTGTTCTTTCCGAAACCCATTATCTATCATTAGTGGCCATTAATGTCATTGGGTAGGGTTAGCCGGTTAGAACGCGAAATCGCCTCATACTAAAGGTAATTAAGCCAGGTCTTCATTGTTCCATGTATAGTATTTTCTCTGATATAGCTTGTCATATATAGAATCTGGCTTCACAGTTAGCGCCCTTTTGACAGGTCAAGACGAGGAAGGCTTTGTGCATCAGTTACTGGGTGATGGAAGCTACCTCAAAGAGGATAATTTGGTGTCTACACCCTAGTTATACCTGGTGGACTAACCTGCAGTACTATAAGATAAGGAACCTCTTCAATGTATGTAGTCTAATACTGTAGTTTGATAGGCTGCATATATATAATATAAACCCCCCCTAATGTGTAGAGGATCGATTTGTGAGATTGAGATTATTGCAGAAATACAGTCCACTTAACATCATACAAATTGCTATCGAAGTATACAAATTAACGTAAATATAAATTCTATATATATTCATATAAATTAAATAAATATAAATCTCACAGGTCGGTTCCCACAGTGGGGGTGTGGTGGAGATGGAGGGGGGGTGAGAGAGATGGGGGGTAGGGGGGGGGGTAAGAGGCGGGAAAGGTGAGAACTTCCTCTCTCGTCTCTACAACACATCATATTCAACTTATTAAAAATTAATAGTATCTTTGACCAGCAGATGATGGAGATATATTTTTTTTTTGTTTGGTGCGGTCTATTTATGTGCCGAGGACGACGTGATGGGGAGGAGTGAGGGAAAAGGGTGATAGGGAAAAAGGATAGATGAGGTAGAAACATGAGGAATGGAAAGGGTTTGGAAGAGGTGGAAATGTAAAGCACTTTCTTTTCTTGGAACGAAAAATGCGACATATTTCGGAATTACCTTTCTCATAATGTGTGAGAGAGAGAGAGAGAGAGAGAGAGAGAGAGAGAGAGAGAGAGAGAGAGAGAGAGAGAGAGAGAGAGACAGAGAGAGAGATAGAGAGAGAGAGAGAGACAGAGAGAGAGATAGAGAGAGAGAGAGAGACAGAGAGAGAGATAGAGAGAGAGACAGAGAGAGAGAGAGAGAGAGAGAGAGAGAGAGAGAGACAGAGAGAGAGATAGAGAGAGAGGGGGAGATAAATCTCATCTAGATGAGTGCTTGGTCTTAAGTTTAATAGTTTCATATATCTTAATATATGTAATCTACTACAGTAATTATGTAGTCTCTACATTACGTAGACCAACACATACACGCACCCACGGGCTAGTTAGGAAGGACGAGGCACACACGGGAATCGTAGCCAGAACCTGTATCCATTGAACCTAAATGTGATTATCAGTTTTGACTATACTAAGTAGTGAATCATGGATGTATAAAAACAGTAATATATCAGCAGCTGTCGTGAACACTTTGGTAATGATTCAAGCATCTCGTGCATTTCACACTAATGCATTAATATTCCAGTAAGTATTTTCTTGAGAGTCATCTGAATCCATTATCACGATTGTCAGACAAAAGATTGTCAAGGGGGATCTGTACATTGAAAGGTGTTCTTCGCTTATGGGTGTGTATGCGGAGTTTACCTTAGTTGTGAATTATGTTCAGTATTAAGGTATACTTAGTGGCTGGTCACTGAGCTAGTGTCACGCCCGTAAACCATGTCACTGGCTTGGGCCGTGACACGTGAGTACTCCGGCTATGAGAGCTCTGACACACACACACACACACACACACACACACACACACACACACACACACACACACACACACACACACACACACACACACACACACTCAGTGTCCTTGACTTGTATACCATGCAAGGTGATGGAGAAGATCGTGAGAAAAAACCTGGTAACACATCTGGAGAGAAGGGACTTCGTGACAAATCGCCAACATGGATTCAGGGAGGGTAAATCTTGCCTTACAGGCTTGATAGAATTCTACGATCAGGTGACACAGATTAAGCAAGAAAGAGAGGGCTGGGCGGACTGCATTTTCTTGGATTGTCGGAAAGCCTTTGACACAGTACCGCATAAGAGGCTGGTACATAAGCTGGAGAGACAGGCAGGTGTAGCTGGTAAGGTGCTCCAGTGGATAAGGGAGTATCTAAGCAATAGGAAGCAGAGAGTTACGGTGAGGGGTGAGACCTCCGATTGGCGTGAAGTCACCAGTGGAGTCCCACAGGGCTCTGTACTCGGTCCTATCTTGTTTCTGATATATGTAAATGATCTCCCGGAGGGTATCGATTCATTTCTCTCAATGTTTGCGGACGATGCTAAAATTATGAGAAGGATTAAAACAGAAGAGGACTGTTTGAGGCTTCAAGAAGACCTAGACAAGCTGAAGGAATGGTCGAACAAATGGTTGTTAGAGTTTAACCCAACCAAATGTAATGTAATGAAGATAGGTGTAGGGAGCAGGAGGCCAGATACAAGGTATCATCTGGGAGAGGAAATTCTTCAGGAGTCAGAGAAGGAAAAAAACTTGGGGGTTGATATCACGCCAGACCTGTCTCCTGCAGCACATATCAAGCGGATAACATCAGCGGCATATGCCAGGCTGGCCAACATACGAACGGCATTCAGAAACTTGTGTAAAGAATCATTCAGAACTTTGTATACCACATATGTCAGGCCAATCCTGGAGTATGCAGCCCCAGCATGGAGTCCATACCTAGTCAAGGATAAGACTAAACTGGAAAAGGTTCAAAGGTTTGCCACCAGACTAGTACCCGAGCTGAGAGGTATGAGCTACGAGGAGAGACTACGGGAATTAAACCTCACTTCGCTGGAAGACAGAAGAGTTAGGGGGGACATGATCACCACATTCAAGATTCTGAAGGGGATTGATAGGGTAGATAAAGACAGTCTATTTAACACAAGGGGAACACGCACAAGGGGACACAGGTGGAAACTGAGTGCCCAAATGAGCCACAGAGATGTTAGAAAGAACTTTTTTAGTGTCAGAGTGGTTGACAAATGGAATGCATTAGGAAGTGATGTGGTGGAGGCTGACTCCATACACAGTTTCAAGTGTAGATATGACAGAGCCCGATAGGCTCATGAATCTGTACACCTGTTGATTGACTGTTGAGAGGCGGGACCAAAGAGCCAGAGCTCAACCCCCGCAAACACAACTAGGTGAGTACAACTAGGTGAGTACACACACACACACACACACACACACACACACACACACACACACACACACACACACACACACACACACACACACACACACACACACACACACACACTAGCAAGTGACAAGAATATCAATCACTTGCTGCAGTGTCACCCCTAAACCGCCCACGTTAGTCACAAGAGGTCAAAAGCCTCATCTCTCACCTGCTACTGTAGAGTGCCAAGGAGCCTGAAGCATGAAAGCCAAGAATGTCACCTTTTATACAAGATGAGAGGTCAACAATCGACTTGAGAATGGTCCAGGACGGACCGAAACGTCGTCGTCGCTTCACCTTCTAGTGTGTGGTCTGGTCAACAAGATGACAGGTGATGTGAGGGGGTTGGATCTTGCATCTTGCTAATAATATTCAATGTAACTGGCAAAGTTTTGAGTTTACCATAGTGACTATTGTGTCTCCCACCGTTGATGGCATTAACTTACATTCTTGAGAGATGCAATCAACATTAGAGGTCACGTTACCTCCAGAGGTTCGTTGAGGTCTACGGAGACTGTGGGCGTTGTGTGTGAGGAAGTGTAACACAGTGCCCTCTAAGGTGGATGACACTATAACGGTCTCAACAGATGAGGCTTATAACGGGTCACCTTTAAGGAGTAAGTGATGTGGTAAGACGAACTGAGGCTCATGTTATGGCTCACAGGAGTCGGTCAAGATAGGAGTTTGCAACACGACCCTGATACAACGGTAGATTACAACAACACCAACCCTTTTTCAGCGGAAAATTGCAACAACACCAACCCTTCTACAGCGGAAAATTGCAATAACAAAACCCTTCTACAACGGAAAATTGCCTGAACAAAACCCTTCTACAACGGTAAATTGCCTGAACAAAACCCTTCTACAGCGGAAAATTGCATGAACAAAGCCCTTATACAGCGGAAAATTACAAGAACAAAACCCTTCTACAGCGGAAAATTACAAGAACGAGACCCTGCTACAGCGGAAAATTGCAAGAACGAGACCCTGCTACATCAGAAGTTTGCAACAACAACACCTCATCACAACAAAAAAGTTTGCAACAACAAGACCTTGTTGCAACAGCAGTCTGCAACCACAGGAACATGTCGTGATACAAGTATTCCATAATATAAGTCAGCAATACAAGAAGAGAAGAGTTGTGTCAAAGACTGAGTATGGCACAAGTTAGCCATGGTAGAAATCAGCCTAGACACAGCCATGACATACCCTAGCCATGCCAGGAGTATGTCACGAATATAGTCAGCCATGTCAACTGTTAGACCCACACACACACACACATATATATATATATATATATATATATATATATATATATATATATATATATATATATATATATATATATATATATATGAGCCACACAGAGATCACACTAACGTGATGCATCAAATGAACAAATCCATAAGGGCCGTGACGAGGATTCGAACCTCGTGTAAAATCCTGGTTTGTGCCTCAGAGAGGCTACGGGATCCAGTAAGTTCAGTAGAACTTCGGTTTCAACCCTTTTTCCCTGTCGTAGCTCAGTCGATTAAGGCAGTGTCTGGGATGCTCCCGGACGCAGGTTCGAATCCACGTCAAGGCCCTTGTGGATTTGTTTATATATGAGCCAGCACGCAGCTCCGAGAGCACAAGTAACAGGTACTAACAGTTAAGTAAATCGCTAAATACTTGTCAAGCCTTTCCATCAACGCTCAAATCCCTACCTCATTACGGCCAGACATTAGGCTAGCATTCTCCGTTAACAGAAATACATGTATGAATGCACAAGAAGCGCGCAAAGGCATGTATTCGTTAGTTTTCACAAACTAGGATGTAAAATGCGGAAATGTTATCAAATGTTATTTAACATCGGTGAGTCTTTGAGTCGCCTGGGTGGAACGACGCTGAAAATTGTTTGAGATAAAGATTGATATGTGTAGGTGAGAATGTTATCATTTATAAACCAATGTTATTAGGCTGTTATCTTGTGCTGACTCCTCGTTTGCTTCCCATGAGTACAAAGATATCCATATGTATTATAACTATGTGTCGTGGCTATCAGTAGCCAAATACAGTTATCACGTGTGATTTATAGATAATTATTATCTATAAATAATTACACTTTAATGACTATTATCGACAACATTTGTATAGACAGACTGAAGTAATTCAAGAACACCACAGAAGCAATAAAAATAAATTTGCTCTGAACACAAATGTCTAATAATCTCTCTTTTTGAGTGCATTGTTGTGGCTTTAGGCCTATCAACCGCGGGAGAGTTATTCAAACCACCACAATAGTTTATTACTCAATCAGCAAATATGTTTTAGCTTTAAACATTGTCCGGGACGAATGATAACTGTCAGTGTAAACTCCAAGAAGCAGAGTATACCTCTCATGTCTATATATGCCTCGTAGCCAGGGTTATTAGGGTGAAAACTTACACAGTCTGTTGTATCATTCTAAAACATATACAAATCAGTTATGAAAATATTGTACCAATGTTTATAAGTACATAAAATACAATTATTGCAAACATAGGTAGTTAGTTTTTTGTTTGTTTTAACAATGATCATTGTACACAATGGTTAAGGCAGCGTCTGGGATGCTCTCGAACGTAGGTTCGAATCCTTGTCACGGCCCTTGTTCATGACCATTGTGTCTAACAATAACCCAGGCAGCGTGACCTAATTTACGGGCTATTCATGCCCGTGCCACCACCTGGTTGGCTTAATCAATCGTGACCTAGTGACCTCCCATAGGTCAGTGGCCAAGAAGTCTGGGCAGGTGCCTACGTTACACGCGAGGGTCAACCTAGGTTGTGAAGAGAGAGAGAGAGAGAGAGAGAGAGAGAGAGAGTGTGTGGAGTGCCTGACCTTACCTGCCCTTTAATCTACATTGACAGCTTCGAGACGGTTTGCTCTCACGTAAGTCCTACCAACTTATGCGTTGCGTCGTGACGGCCAACACGAGTATGGCCACACACAGGCTCCCAGCAGCCTGGGTGATAACTTACCCACATGTAAGTGGGAGCGGTTCAAGGCCAAGCGTGACGGAATGCGCCTAATTTTCATAACTCCGGTAGATACTCCGGCGTTTGGAAAGTCTGTCGCTATTGTTGTTTAAGATTCACAGCTACTGGGAACCAAAGGTTGCAAGTAGCACGGGCTATGGTGAGCCCGTAGTGGACTTACCTGGCACAGGAGCGGGGCGGTGGAAAGTCTGTCAGCAACACTGTTATTTATATTTCTGTAAGGCGCACGTGAGATGGTTAGTTTGGTGATGCATGCGACTTGTCCTCACACTGATTATAGATAATAACAACTGTGTAGGAGCTGTGAACTGACCTCGAAAAGCTTGTATACCTGGATCATGTACATCGTGATCATGTCCACCGTAGTCACTGTGGCCTGGAGAATGATTACATGGCTCCTGTGTAGGGTAACTCCTCTTGCTCTAGTGATAATAGAGCGTTTGTACCACCATGACATTTTAATTGGTTAGTGCATCCTATGCATACCATTCCTCTTATACCATTGCACGCATACCAACCCCACGCGTGCCAACCTGCGCATACCATCCCATATAAGTCAACTACATGCAGTGCTCTAAGGTGAAAAACTGAAACATATGCCAAGACAATCGACAATCAATTGCCACATGACAATCGACTTGAGAATGGTCCAGGACGGACCGAAACGTCGTCGTCCCTTCATTTTGTAGTGTGTGGTCTGGTCAACATACTTCAGCCACGTTATTGTGACTCCTCGTCTGCATATGCCAGGAGTTCCCTCTATTGATAACACATGGACGAAAACACACTTCAATTACAGCCAGATATAAAATGCACAACCAATAATTACGTTGTTAGAGGCAGCAGAGAAAACTGGATATCAGTGACCTTTTTGAATGATTCCTTGCATCGGGTACAATCATTCGCCCGATATAGCTTGAAAGATTGTATGAAGATGACTGAGGGCGAGGGGCCTGGCGTGACAATCGCTCATGAAATAAATTGTTTCAAAGCGAAAGTCTTCTCTAGTTCACTGGTATATACAGTGACCATCATCATTGTGATGGAATAGTTGAGCGGGTGACAGGAGGATTGCCCGGTCAGTTAGGCTGCGACCAGTGCTGGATGGGTGATTGTGTGGGGGGGTAGACTCTTGCATAGCTTGTGGGGTCCTCACTATCCCCTAGGCCGACCTCCTCTTCTCGGTAATGATATAACGTATTATATATTTTAGTACAAAGTAACCCTTCAGTGTAAACAGTGAGAAATGAGTATCCCTCTAATTCGATTATAGCCTAGTATTAAAAATTCAAGTGTATATACATCTATAAATGTGTACACGTCTCAGTGTGTATATGTTCCACCCTATCTTTACTGTATATTGGATTTGGCATGTACTTACCTAATTGTGCTTGCGGGGGTTGAGCTTTGGCTCTTTGGTCCCGCAACTGTTTTTAGTCTATTGTGAGTTGCACAAAATCTCCCATATAGCAGGAACGGTTTCCCTTAAGTGTAATTATATGGCTTGTGGTATTTGTGTTTGAGTGTCTATCTCACTAGGATACTTACACAACAAGTTAGAAAACTTAAACATGTAAATACACTTAAGGAAAAATCGTTCCTGTTATATGAGAAAGTTTGCCTAACTCACAATGAGCCAAAGACGTCCCAAATCCAATGTAGAGGATCGATGGGGTAGAAAACACGGATAATACAACTACAGCTACATTCTATCTCCCACAAATTATACAACTGCACCCTAAAAGGTCTGGAACAAACATATGGAACTGTAGCAACACTTACAATTCTACGACCCTAATTGAATCACTGATCACACCCTCAGCACTTGATCTACATTAACGAGGTGACTAATTACACATAAAAGTAGCAATATATTTGTCAAATGTCTAAATTTAACGACAATAAATTATCGTTAAATTATCATTAAATATAGGTCATTATCAGGAGAAAGCCCTGAGCTAATATGATATATTGCATTTGGAATGGACATGAGAACCAGGACCTGGGAAAAGACAGGCGGGTGGGGGAGGTATAGTGACCCAACCACATGGCCTATCGGAGATCGAACGCCGACCTGCAGGATGCGAACCCTTCCACGTACAGACGAGACCAAGTGGATGAAGTGATGCAATAAAAGTGAGACGATGACTTTATCTATCATGCCAATATAGATCATGATCTAAAAGGATTAGATCTGACTCTTGGATAGATTGAACAATGATATATTTCCAAAACGCGAAAGACGTTTTATTGGACAAGATCAAATGCTCAATGATGATTGTTTCAAGCGTAGGTTAGACATCCACATGAATGAGTTTGGGTGGATTTAAATAGGAACTGCCTCGTATTATTATTTATTTATTTATTTATTATTTATTTGAGCCAATTATTATTATTATTTAGTATGTTTACTAAATAATAAAATAAATAATAGATAAAGAATTTTAGAATAGAATAAAGAATACATAATTTTAAAATAAATTAAATAATAATAGTAAATAAAATAATATTTACTAATATTATTTAGTATGGGCCAATAGGTCTTCTGCAGTTTCCTTGATTGGTATTGCTTATAGTTCTATATAAGAGTACTAAGAGTACCTCTTAATGGTTCTAACTAAGAGTACCTGTTAATGGTTGTAGCTAAGAGTACTAAGACTACCTGTTAATGGCTCTAGCTAAGAGTACTAAGAGTACCTGTTAATGGCTCTAGCTAAGAGTACTAAGAGTACCTGTTAATGGTTCTACCTAACTACTCGAACACAATGAGACACTACCTGGGCCATTCACCTTATTGCTGTTTGAGGCCTGAATGGTTTGAGAGGCTTCTGAACTGACGACAATTTAAAGACACATTGATCAGCGGTGGAACAAGAGGATTATAGGATTGATAGGAACTCGGAGAATCAAAGGCGTAATCACAGGAGAAATGTAAGTTTTATAGGATTGATATAATGAAATACTCTAGTGGCTCCTAAGTGCTGGCATCAAACCAAGAGACAAGGATTGATGTGGCCATGTTGGAGGAAGAGGCAGCTATAGAACAATCTGAATAAAACAGTGAACAGAAGAAGACAAGGCTCAAGCTATGCGATAATTTTTAGCGAGAGAGCAGAAGCTCTCAAAGTCAGTTGACAGATCACCATACTTCATTGTAGCCAAGTTGTGTCTTGTCATGCAAGGACAACCTTTGTCTTACTGTTGGAACGCAGATACAGAAAACAGTGAACGTAGGAATATATATATATATATATATATATATATATATATATATATATATATATATATATATATATATATATATATATATATATATATATATATATATATATATATATATATATATTTATATAACTAAAAACGTGCAAAAAACGACCTGGATTGTTATAATTAAAAGGTAAACTAGTAAATAATTTTGTCTCGTTCCAAGATTTGTAACATTTTCAATGAAATTAAAATGCATATGAAATTATAGTAATATTACATATATTTAGAAAAATATAAATATATCAGTGAATTACAAATTAGTTGTTTACACATGAGAGCCTAATTTTGGGCGTTGGCGGGAGCTTCCCGGGCGGTGATTGGCTGAGCGTGTGGGGGCGGGGTCCAGGCCCCGCCCTCCCGCCAGAGGGTAACCCACATTGTTGTTTAAGATTCAGCTACTGGGAACAAACGTTCCAAGTAGCACGGGCTATGGTGAGCCCGTAACTTAACCTGGCACAGGAGCGGGGCTGGAACTGTGGTAACCCCACACCTACACAGGTGACAGCTTTATCAGGCTTTTGTCCTGAGCTTCACAAGTAGTGAAGGAAGGTGTTGTAGTGGTACGTGATGTCCGTGGATTCCAAAATCAAACATATTCTGCGTAAATAAATAAATAAATAAAACCATTCTGCATAAATAAAAAAACAAATATTATTATGGCGACTGAAGAAACTGAAAATTTCCTGATGTATTATGGCAGAAAATACACCGAATTTGTTAACTGGTAACAATATACTATTCTATGGTGGGTACAATGTGATTGAAATTGAAATAAGTTTATTGAGGTAAAATACACACAAAGGGATGAGGTAGCTCAAGCTATTCTCACCTCGTTCAGTACATCGTGTTAATATATACATAGACACACATCACAAACAATAAACATATTACCGAACATTCTGAGAGATAAACATATACAATGTGATGATTTGTAGGAATGTACAGTTTTAAGATGAGTACAGGAATAGACGACTCATGGCTCCTATTAGCAGGCAAAGCATATACCCTTGCCATAGCTAATGTTAAGCCTATCCCCTACTTGGTTCGCCCTGAAACTGTTCACTCGGGAAGGTTAACTGGGTAATTAGAGGCAGTTAACGATCAGTGGCTATGAGGTCAACCCTCTCTGGTGGCAGTAGAGAAACTCTTGAGCAAGTTGAAAGTACAAAAACTGACTATTGTGCCAAAATTGTTCACGTTTTGTACTATTTATTTTGCACAGGACGTTTGGAAGAAGGAAATAACCAAACCAAAGCTTTCCTAAGCCTAGTATATCACATATATACAAAATTAAACCTAAGATGGGGTATGCTAAGCATAGGATTGCGTATTTCCCTGGAAACACAAACCGAAACTGTCTCTATTTTCCGCTTGTTACAACTTGTAATAAAGTTGTTACATCTTGGCTTAACGTATTTATGACGTTTTAGAACGTTGTTACAACTTGCTATATTGGTTGTTATAACTGGTTAGGAGGTGTTAAAACTTGTTGGAACGTTGTACCAACGTCGTGGTTTCGGTGTTTGGCGGGTTAGGCTAGGCTGTATGTTTAATGTTCCGGTTTTGGTATACCGTTTGGAATGCTCACATATTACACACGTGAAATGTTTTCATTATAACAGTTCATTTTTGTACGTTCGGGGGTAGAAATAGCCTAAGCTACTCTATCCCTTTGAGATGTATTTTCTTATCTCGATAAATATACTTGAACTTGAATGAGCAACGGTCAGTGGGTCAAGAAAGTTCGTCTAGTTTCTTACGATTTTGGTTAGACAAAATTACTTAAAATTTAATGCATGTGAAGTCTTTAAAATGGGTTCGAGTGAGGTCTTAGTGTCACTAAACTTGAATAAATTTTCACAAAGACTTCAAAATATATATGTTAATTTGGTTGCAGACGAGTAGTCACAATAACGTGGCTGATGTGTGTTAACCAAACCACACTAGAAAGTGAAGGGACGACGACGTTTCGGTCCGTCCAGGACCATTCTCAAGTCGATTTTGAGAACGACTTGAGAATGGTCCAGGACGGACCGAAACGTCGTCGTCTCTTCACTTTCTAGTGTGTGGTCTGGTCAACATGTTAATTTGGTTATTTATACCCAATTACGAACACGAGTCGGGTTGACTCTGGCAACGGGTGTAAATGCATTACAGAACGTGCAATGGCAGGCATTAATGGTATGTTGCAAGTTGTGCGAATTTGGACAATTTTTTGACATGAAAATGTATTCTGCTCTTTGTTCATTTTTTTTGTATCGAGTTTTCGTGGAATTCGACGAGTATTATTATCTTTTACACACACAGACACACAGACAGACACACACACACACACACACACACACAGACAGACACACACACACACACACACACACACACACACACACACACACACACACACACACACACACACACACACACACACACACACACACACACACACACACACACACACACACACACACACACACACACACACACACACACACACACCATGTAGATTTGATAGAACCCAATAGGCTGGAGAATCTGTATTGATGAATCTGTCAGTCATCAATGCTCCAACATGACGCTTGCCAAGTTAATATAGCAGTTATCTACATAGTCATGTAGTCCTGGTGGACCAAACTCTCACAAGTCGAGCCTGGCCTCGGGCCGGGCTTGGGGAGTAGAAGAACTCCCAGAACCCCATCAAGCAGGAATCAAGCAAGCAGTCATAAGGCAATTTATCGCCTGTCGATGAGCACGCTAATGACACCTTCATTGGCACAATATAATGGCACTCGTTGGCACTAACGAAGCCTAAGTAAATCATTTACACACTTTGCAGTAGTTTCCTAAGCTTAGGATACTATATTTGTCGGCATTTAAGCAGCATCTAAATCTTTCTTCCGCGTCAAGAGTTTATCCGAAGACATTTTGCTACGATCGATTTTGAATATTTGTCTTGATTTACCGTTATTTTTTGTTTAACCTACCGCCATTACTTTTCCCCCCTCCCCCCTCTCCCCCACCCCATAACCTCTCCCCCCCCATCCCCATTCCTTTACCTCTACCCCCACCCCAGTGCCCATTACCCAGTGGGGTAATGGGCACCTCTGGCCCCTTTCACCTCTGTCCCCCATTACTCCCACTCACTGTTCCTCCTTATTACCCCCCCCCCCCCGCTCAATAACATTCCTTTTATTTTTAGAAAAAAATATGGGGCTGGCTCTCGGGCTGGCGGCGAGTGGGGGGGATTGAGCTGGTGGGTTGAGGTGGTCCTAGATGACAGGTGAGTTGACGGGGGAGGGGTTAGGGGGACAGGTGGGTTGACAGGGGGGGGGGATGTGGGACTAATAGGGGGGGTGCAAGGGGGTGGGTGTGGGAAGCCTCGCATAGTTCGCGTGCAGGAAAGTAAATCATGCTTATAGAGACTGGTGGTAAGTTTGAGATCAATAAACTCCCAAAGTTTGTACCCTGTTCCTCTGCATCAAAGCTCTCGCTTGTCAGTGCATATGTGCGTGTGTGTGTGTGTGTGTACGTGCGTGCATGTGTGTGTTTGGGGGGACGGGAGGCGTAATTATCTGAGTGTTGTATTAACTTATCCTGTAACTACACTTAGGTAATTACACTGACAGATAGCTACGCTCGTCCAAATGATCTTTGAAACTATCGATGGTGGTGGCAGCTACCGCCTTCTCATTTGACATGTTCGAACTTGTTTGAACTTTGTTTGCAAGAGAGAAATCTTCACAAGTTTTTTCGGTACTTTTGTTACTGCGGTTGAATCTACGACCTCTAGTTCTTGAAGTTGCAGGTGATACAAATTCTTCCTTGTCTATTTTGTGTAACTGCTGCTACTATTTTCTACGTAGTGATCATATCACATCTCTTCTATCTTTGAGCTTTGGCATGTTTAACACCTCTAGCCTCGCCTCGTAGCTTTAGGTTCTCAGTTACGGAAACCTTTGAGTCTTTGCCTTGTCTGGAGAATCTTAAATATCTTTTCACTTAATATGTTAGTTAGGTGCGGCCTGTTCTTCCTCGTCCCGTATTACATTGCATGACATTCGTGTTGAATTCTATCTGCCATGTGTTGCTCTGATTACTTATTACAGAGGTCATTTTGGAGGGCAAGAGGGTCATCTAAGTCCCTGAGTTTCTCGGTAGTAATTTTGCATCATCTGCAAAATATATTTGCAGGAAGTACAGTGGATTACAAACAGCAACAGATCATTAGATCCAAACTAGGCTGCATGTTTACGGAAAGTTTATGGAGATATAAACTTGGTGGGTAAAGGATTTCAGGAGAATTGCTTTTGTAATCTAAGTGTTTAAAGGCTGTTCCTGTCCCACACTGTAATATGTCTTTGGGTCAGCTGTTTCACATGTTTTCTGTACCTCGCTGTAATATATGTATTCTCTCTATATGAAGTTCTTATATTTAAAAAAAAAAATTTATCTCTAATAAAATACAATATAAATCATATTTTTCAGAATAAACATCATGTTCTTTGGTTGTTATAAATAATATAATATGCATTATAGATAATATACATTGTAACTAGAATAATATACAATATTGGATTACATAATATACATTATAATATACATGTTGGCAAACGGTTGACATACTTTGATTAATTTGTTGAGAAGATAATTCTGGAGTTATCACTGGTCAGGGTGATGATTGTCAGTCTTCCCTTCTGCAGGGAGATCCTTTGAGTGCTGTGTGGGGTGACAGGGTCGAACACGGATGAAACTACAGCAAGGAACTACGGCGTCGCTACAAGCCTGACCTAACCTGAATAGGAGCCCAGGTGTCTCCTTCAAGACCAGGTGAGCAGCATTAAATTGCAACATTATATTAGTGAATAGCATTACTAGTAGCAAAGACACGCTAGTTGTAATTAGTAGTCTAGCGTGTCCTTGGTCTATTCTTCTATAATGATAGTTACTGTATCAATAATTTGTATTACTGTATAATGATAGTTACTGTATCAATAATTTGTATTACTGGCCTCCCAAAAGTTCAGGTTTTGTATTACTGAAATGAACCCAAGATGGCATTCCTTTCAGGTGAAAATGTAACTCAAGAATTTAACCCAACTTGTCCTGGTAATGATAGGAATGAACACACTAATTGAAGCCTCATGTAGTACACATATGTACTATACTAACCCTGGGAATGTTTTCGTATGGTTTTAAAAGTTTTTTCTCAGACTATAGAAGTAAAATAATACAAAACGTGAAACAATTTTGTTTAGGACAAACGGTACACATCGCTCTGGTCTATCAAATAGTGAAAATGGATTTAGGAGGATTTCAGGATTTAAGTGGATTTTCTATTATTTTAGGAGGATTTCAGGATTTAGGATTTAAGTGGATTTTCTATTTTAGGAGGATTTCAGGATTTAGGATGTAAGTGGTTTTTTTATTAATTTAGGAGGATATCAGGATTTAGGATTTAAGTGGATTTTCTATTATTTTAGGAAGATTTCAGGATTTAGGATTTAAGTGGATTTTCTAATATTTTAGGACGATTTCAGGATTTAGGATTTAAGTGTATTTTCTATTATTTTAGGAGGATGGGTTAGTAACCTTCACTTGCTCTGTTGATGTATATGGATTAAAATGTGATACTTAGTGTAGTTATTGTATTATATTCGTGGTGGATGATGATTTAAATGTATCCAAGTTCTTTACAAATGCATCGGACTAATTTATTTTCATGCTATAACAGGTAAGTGTTGTTTAGCTCCTCGTGGGACAAAAATTAATCTGTCTTAAGGTACGTTCCAGTTTCCGTTTAATTTTGTAACATTACAAGGCAGGGTTCATAATCAAACAATTTTCGAAAACTGTCAAAATTACCTTCGTTGATCATGGTCTTGGAGGCACTGCAGCCTCCTACCATGGTCTTGGAGGCACTGCAGCCTCCTACCATGGTCTTGGAGGCACTGCAGTCTCCTACCATGGTCTTGGAAACACAGCAGCCTCCTACCATGGTCTTGGAGGCACTACAACCTCCTACCATGGTCTTGGAGGCACTATACATCCTCCTACCATGGTCTTGGAGACACTACAACCTCCTATCATGGTCTTGGAGGCACTACAACCTCCTACCATGGTCTTGGAGTCACTACAGCCTACTACCATGGTCTTGGAGGCACTACAACCTCCTACCATGGTCTTGGAGTCACTACAGCCTACTACCATGGTCTTGGAGGCACTACAACCTCCTACCATGGTCTTGGAGGCACTATACATCCTCCTACCATGGTCTTGGAGGCACTACAGCCTCCTACCATGGTCTTGGAGGCACTACAGCCTCCTACAATATGACCTTGGAGGCACTACAACCTCCTACCATGGTCTTGGAGGCACTATACATCCTCCTACCATGGTCTTGGAGGCACTACAACCTCCTACCATGGTCTTGGAGGCACTACAGCCTCCTACCATGGTCTTAGAGGCACTACAGCCTCCTACAATATGACCTTGGAGGCACCACAGCCACTTACGGGGAAAATTAGATTTTGCAATGACTACAGTTGCATGTAATATCGCTAATTTGCATATTGGCGGTCTGCTCAACAATGGCTATGAAAGGCAAGATTAATTACGAGAGGAGCCGTGCCCGAGAGCGGGGCACAGCTTGTAGAGCAGTTAAGGCTCTATATGGGTGTACTCCTGAGGCCCGGTCCAACGGTACTGGTGAGGTCCGGTCCATCGGTACTGGTGAGGTCCGGTCCATCGGTACTGGTGAGGTCCGGTCCATCGGTACTGGTGAGGTCCGGTCCAACGGTACTGGTGAGGTCCGGTCCATCGGTACTGGTGAGGCCCGGTCCATCGGTACTGGTGAGGTCCGGTCCATCGGTACTGGTGAGGTCCGGTCCAACGGTACTGGTGAGGTCCGGTCCAACGGTACTGGTGAGGTCCGGTCCATCGGTACTGGTGAGGTCCGGTCCATCGGTACTGGTGAGGCCCGGTCCATCGGTACTGGTGAGGTTCGGTCCATCGGTACTGGTGAGGCCCGGTCCATCGGTACTGGTGAGGTCCGGTCCATCGGTACTGGTGAGGTCCGGTCCATCTGGCCAGGATCCACCGGGTCGACGGTAGCTCTTGTGCACTGGAAAAGATGTGCACTGGATTATCTACATTGCAAGATTATCAGGATTATTAGGATTATTAATCCTGATAATCTATCAGGATTATCTATTGTCTATGTAGGTGCAATCTACAGGATTATCTACGTTG
>NC_091202.1:26414901-26457401 GCF_040958095.1 Procambarus clarkii | reverse complement strand
AATAAGTTTCCAGCAACTCACAAGACGTTTCCAGCCCCTCACAAGACGTTTCCAGCACCTAACAAGACGTTTCCAGCCCCTCACAAGACGTTTCCAGCACTTCACAAGACGTTTCCAGCACGTCACAAGACGTTTCCAGCACCTAACAAGACGTTTCCACCACCTCACAAGACGTTTCCAGCACCCCACAAGACGTTTCCACCACCTCACAAGACGTTTCCAGCACCTCACAAGACGTTTCCAGCACCTCACAAGACGTTTCCAGCACCCCACAAAACGTTTCCAGCACCTCACGTTAAGGTGCTGGAAACCTTGCACGTCCAGTCGAGATGTCAGTTTTATTTGAGTCAACTCGCGCCTGTAACTGGTGTTTGCATACTTTACGAGGCCAACCATCGCTCGTTTCCTAAGCAGTTAAAATCAGCTTTCCCTTGTTTTATGCATTCAGTAAATCAGCTTTATGACACAGCCTTTATGTCGCTCGGATTGTACTTTAAAAAGCTTTTCGGTAGAAACAAACATGTGATTTTTGGGTGTTTGGAACTTTGTGTGTTCGTGTGTGTTTTCACCTAGTTGTATTCACCTAGTTGTGTTTGCGGGGGTTGAGCTTTGCTCTTTTGGCCCGCCTCTCAACTGTCAATCAACTGTTTACTAACTACTCTATTGTTTACTCTACTGTTTGTCTACTACTCTGACACTGAAAAAATTCCTTCTGAAGTCCCTGTGGCTCATGTGGGTACTCAGTGTGTGTGTGAGTGTGTGTGTGTACTCACCTAATTGTTCTTGCGGGGGTTGAGCTCTGGCTCTTTGATCTCGCCTCTCAACTGTCAATCAACAGGTGTACAGGTTCCTGAGCCTATTGGGCTCTATCATATCTACACTTGAAACTGTGTATGGAGTCAGCCTCCACCACATCACTACATAATGCATTCCATTTGTCTACTACTCTGACACTGAAAAAATTCTTTCTAACGTCTCTATGGCTCATTTGGGCGCTCAATTTCCAGCTGTGTCCCCCAGTGCGTGTGCCCCTTGTGGTAACTAGCCTGTCTTTATCTACCCTATCAATTCCTCTCAGAATCTTGTACGTGGTGATCATGTCATGATCATATATTAGTTTCTGATAATCATGTATTCAATCATATATTAGTTTCTTAGTTTCATATATTAGGCACTGGTAAACTTAGTCATTGTGTGTAAGGCGTTGAAGATGGTAGTGAGAGAATGGTAGAGATTGTCTACAATGGTCAGGCTACAATCATAGATATCATGACACGTGTCTCAGGCTTCAATTAATAGCTAGACATGTATTTAAACAAAGACAAGCCGTACAAAAGCACACACACACACAATCAGACAGCCGAGCAATCATGCAGACATCCAGGGAGAGTTAGACAGACATCCAGAGAGTTAGACAGACATCCAGAGAGTTAGACAGACATCCAGAGAGTTATACAGACACGCAGAGTTAGAGACGCAGAGAGTTAGACAGACAGACAGAGAGTTAGACACCCAGAGAGTTAGAGACGCAGAGAGTTAGACAGACATCCAGAGAGTTAGACACCCAGAGAGTTAGAGACGCAGAGAGTTAGACAGACATCCAGGGAGTTAGACAGACATCCAGAGAGTTAGACACCCAGAGAGTTAGACACGCAGAGAGTTATACAGACATCTAGAGAGTTATACAGACATCCAGAGAGTTAAACAGACATCCAGAGAGTTAGACAGACATCTAGAGAGTTATACAGACATCTAGAGAGTTAGACAGACATCCAGAGAGTTATACAGACATCCAGAGAGTTATACAGACATCTAGAGAGTTATACAGACATCCAGAGAGTTAAACAGACATCCAGAGAGTTAGACAGACATCTAGAGAGTTTTACAGACATCCAGAGAGTTAGACAGACATCCAGAGAGTTATACAGACATCCAGAGAGTTATACAGACATCCAGAGAGTTAGACAGACATCCAGAGAGTTATACAGACATCCAGAGAGTTAGACAGACATCCAGAGAGTTATACAGACATCCAGAGAGTTAGACAGACATCCAGAGAGTTAGACAGACATCCAGAGAGTTATACAGACATCCAGAGAGTTAGACAGACATCCAGAGAGTTAGACAGACATTTAGAGAGTTAGACAGACAGACAGACATGCCAGGAAGGTGCGTGCCCACAATGCAACAGCGTCCTGCGTGAATAGTGGCCCACCTGGCCTGGCCAGACACCAAGAAACGGGCCTCATATCACATATTTTCACAATTCCATTACAGGGGATCGAACTTCATCTTCTGGAGCGTGGATCTTGGACCATTACAGAGGGACGGAGGCTTTAGCAAGCCCCTGATGGCTGATGGCGACCAGGGCTACCACCATAACTGTTGCCCCGGTTCGGTTCCCTCCTATATTCCCACAGGCGAGCCATCTAGAAAGCATAAAATATATATGCAAATCGGTGGGTTAAATTACTTAAATTTTCTGTGTGAGAAAGGAGAGGTGGAGACATAATCCTGCAATAAAAAGATGATAGATTGGTATTTTAAGATTTTGAAAATTGCAGAGAAATGGAGTTATTTGTGTAAATATAAGTATTGCATATCCTACAGGGATTGCAAACCGGTGACTGGTCGCTGATCAGGTTGCGAGGTATACAGTATGTTCACTGATAACTTTATTTTCCAGTTGTATGCATAGATGTATTCTTGGATAGCCTTGGTAATGTTTGATTAGGCTTCGTGTGATTTGATTAGGCTTGGAATGGCTTGTGTTAGGGTTGGAATGGTTTGGTTAGGCTTGGAATGGCTTGGTTAGGCTTGGAATGGCTTGGTTAGGCTTGGAATGGCTTGTGTTAGGCTTGGAATGGCTTGGTTAGGCTTGGAATGGCTTGTGTTAGGCTTGGAATAGTTTGGTTAGGCTTGGAATGGCTTGGTTAGGCTTGGAATAGTTTGGTAAGGCTTGGAAGGACTTGGTTAGGCTTGGAAACTTTCCATTAGGTGTGTGTGTATAAGTTTATTATGATAAGACATTTCATAATTTATAGTCGTACATATATATGCGTCTGTAAGCCCGACCCGGGACACCTCAGTATTTTTAGACCGTGTCGAATGGTTTTGTTCCATTTACAGGCCATGCTCAATTGTTTTTGTGCTGCTTTTGGGCCGTATGGAAGGTTTTCGGGCCTTATCTGAAGGTTTTTATGGTGTTCGGGATTGTACTTTCTTGTTGTAAGACTGTTGTTGATGATGGAGTAATGTAGACAATGAACATTGAGGTTCCTCCCATGTCCTCTACACCTGAATTCTACACCTTCCATATCTGCTACACCTTACTACTCTACACTGTAGCACAACAAGCACATATCACCACGAACAACCTGGAGATGGGAAATTATAAATTTTGAGCCAATCGAAGAAAGGGACAGAGTTTAAAAACAGTTAATTTGTCAATGCAAAATTAGTAAGTCGACTGCGGGCTCACCATAGCCCGTGCTACTTGGAACCTTGTGGTCCAGGTGGCGAATCTTAAACAACAACAAGTCAATGCAAATCAAATGGTTTTAATGAGTATATTGTGTGATAGATAATTTTGAAAATGCACGATAGACTGCAGTTCGCTGAAGTAGACTTTAAGAGTCAGTGAAGATGAATTCCAAGATTACTTCCAATGACTTTTTCCCATCTATAAGACCCTTAGACTTTAAAATTGGCAGTCTATGTCGATTACTTAAATATATACAATTGTTTTTTGGGTAAGGGGATGAGGCTGAAGGGGGCCTCCGCTTCGAAAAACATTAAAAGCATTACCTATGTTCATGTTTGGGGATATTGTTCATCTTATATGCTGCATGATGTGTTCATAGCGAGATATGTGCGCAGGGGACCTGCGCACGAGGTGAACATTGTGATTTCGAACGCTTGAGCCATGTGACTTCGAACGCTTGACCTTTGTGACTTCGAACGCTTGACCTTTGTGACTTCGAACGCTTGAGCCATGTGACTTCGAACGCTTGAGCCATGTGACTTCGAACGCTTGACCTTTGTGACTTCGAACGCTTGACCTTTGTGACTTCGAACGCTTGAGCCATGTGACTTCGAACGCTTGAGCCATGTAACTTCGAACGCTTGACCTTTGTGACTTCGAATGCTTGAGCCATGTGACTTTGAGCGCTTGACCCTTGTGACTTCGAACGCTTGAGCCATGTGACGTTGAGCGCTTGACCCTTGTGACTTCGAACACTTGAGCCTTGTGACTTCGAACGCTTGACCCTTGTGACTTCGAACACTTGAGACTTGTGACTTCGAACGCGTGACCCTTGGTTGATCAAGACGTGCCTCTCTCCCCTCAACCAGCCACGGCCTCAACCATCCTCACCCAGCGAAGCAGTTGAAGGTATTTCAGGCCGCACCGTCCTATCCCTTTGGCAAGATATGGTAAATGGCTATTGCATTTTCAGAGTTCGATCCCACTACTTCCATTTTCACTTTCACTGACTTTGAATTCATTCCCATTTGTCCGAATTTCTCTTTCCCTGTAATTTAACATCATTGCTCCATCCGTTCGGGCTTTAGTGCCGCCCCCAGGATACTGCCCAACTTTTTAGGACTAGCCCTTTCGGAAGCCGAGTCTCTATCCTCTGAGTTGCTGACTCAGAGGATAGGTGGGATGGGGCCGAGGGCCTTCAGCCAGCGCCTGACAGCTGGTTCTTCCCAGCTGACAGTGACAGATGGCTGATGAACGGATAGGGAAGGTATCCGTTCACACCAGCTTCGGCCGGCCGGGTGTCGTGAGGTGATGGATCTTGTATGTGGTGATCATGGTAGGGGGAGGTGGGGAGGGGGGGGGTCTTCTGTGTGGCTGTTTGGGTTGATAAGTGTGTGTGTGTGTGTGTGTGTGTGTGTGTAATTACCTAAGTGTAGTTACAGGATGAGAGCTACGCTCGTGGTGTCCCGTCTTCCCAGCACTCTTTGAAACTACGTGTGTGTGTGTGTGTGTGTGTGTGTGTGTGTGTGTGTGTGTGTGTGTGTGTGTGTGTGTGTGTGTGTGTGTGTGTGTATGTGTGTATACTCACCTAACTGTGCTTGCTGGGGTTGAGCTCTGGCTCTTTGGTCCCGCCTCTCAACCATCAATCAACAGGTGTATGTGTGTGTGTGTGTGTGTGACCTAACTGTGCTTGCGGGGGTTGAGCTCTGGCTCTTTGGTCCCGCCTCTCAACCGTATATGTGTGTTTGTGTGTGTGTACAGACACACGCGCGCGCACACACTGCAGTATTCCGAGGGGTGTGGGTGAACATTCTTGCCCCGAGCCGTTCATCATGGGGCACATATCTGCCCACATAGCTCCAGGAGTCACGGTGAAACATATCGGAAATTCCTGGCGCTCGGGGCTCAAGTCCAGGGAGAAAAAAAAATCAGGGTTTTCTTGTTTTTTTTTAGTTTATCCTGAAAAACTATTAGAGTTTATGTTTATTTTAAGCGGTGGTGTGTGTATGTGTGTGTACTCACCTAGTTGTACTCACCTAGTTGTGTCTGCAGGATCGAGCATTGACTCTTGGATCCCGCCTTTCGAGCATCGGTTGTTTACAGCAATGACTCCTGTCCCATTTCCCTATCATACCTGGTTTTAAAATTATGAATAGTATTTGCTTCCACAACCTGTTCCTGAAGTGCATTCCATTTCCCCACTACTCTCACGCTAAAAGAAAACTTCCTAACATCTCTGTGACTCATCTGAGTTTCAAGCTTCCATCCATGTCCTCTCGTTCTGTTACTATTCCGTGTGAACATTTCGTCTATGTCCACTCTGTCAATCCCTCTGAGTATCTTATACGTTCCTATCATGTCCCCCCTCTCCCTTCTTCTTTCTAGTGTCGTAAGGCACAGTTCCCTCAGGCGCTCCTCATACCCCATCCCTCGTAGCTGTGCGTGTGTGTGTGTGTGTGTGTGTGTGTGTGTGTGTGTGTGTGTGTGTGTGTGTGTGTGTGTGTGTGTGTGTGTGTGTGTGTATTCACCTAGTTGTATTCACCTAGTTGTGATTGGTCTTGTCTCTATTTCGTCTCCATTTTAACCCATACCTCTCAGCGCTAGGACTGGTCTAACGACATGCCTCTCAGTTCTAGGACTGGTGTGGTGCCATACCTCGGAACACTCAAGATAGGCTTCGTGTTTAGCACGACATGGGTGCCATACGGACCTCACAGTGCCACCATTGGCACACCTCACACCACGTGTGAGGTCAGGTCATGGGCTTGAGGTCACATGAGAGATCAAATATTTACAATTTATATTGACTAACCAAGATGGAGCATCATTATTGAATTCTTATTCGTTCTTATAATGACGAGGTTTGCGTCTCTGAGGTCACACTCTTGACCTCTAGTGTTAAGATGGTGGGGGTCAGTGCCCCCCCATCGTCACCCCTCCCAGGGGGGTGGAGGGGGGGTCCTGGGCTCTGTTATGGTTGGTGTAGAATATATTGTGTGACACTAAGGGATTAGGTACACGAGTATGGATTATCCTGTATTCTCTTGACCCCGCACACTCTTGGCCCCACTCACTCTTGACCCTACTCTTGACCCCATTCACCCTCCTGACCCCAACACCTGCCACAAAAGTTAAAATTAGTGTGTTGCTAGTGTAGTTGGCAGGGAATAGTTATTATTACTTCACTGTTCTCAACCTCTGCCACCTCCCCCCTCTCTCTGTCTGTCTGTCTCTCTCTCTCTCTCTCTCTCTCTCTCTCTCTCTCTCTCTCTCTCTCTCTCTCTCTCTCTCTCTCTCTCTCTCTCTCTCTCTCTCTCTCTCTCTCTCTCTCTCTCTCCCTCTCTCCCTCTCTCCCTCCCTCACTCCCTCTCCTACTTACACACACACACACAAGCAGCCAGCGTTCACAACTAACAATAACTTGAACATTAAACACAACCACTTGAAGGAAGAATGTCGAGCTACAACAAGTGAACCAACAACCAACAAAACCCACAACCACAACCACACCACAACCACGGCTCCAGGGTCACACACTTCGAAAAATAACAAAACTTTCTCAGCCACTTTATTTTGGAGGGAATTTATTACTCGAGCACAGCCTTGCTGAGGATATCTGGGGGAGGGGGAGGGAGGTATGGGGGAGAGGGGAAGAGGGGGGGGGGGGTTGAAGGGGGAGGGGGAAGAAAATGGAGGAGAGGAGGGAGAAGGAGAGAAGGGAGTCTTAGAAATATTTGTGTTAATAGCCCTCAGAGAGGCATGAAATGAGCGGTAGTTACAAATCAGTCAGTCGCAACAGCATGGCATAAATTAGGAGGCATCAGCAACAGTAACAGTAGCAACAGTAACAGAGACCTCATCAGCAGTTAGCAACAACAGTAGCAATTGCAAGAACAACAGGGAAGAAAAACAGACGAACAGATCAAACCACCACTGTTGATGAGTCAAGCATATTACCGACTTGAAGATAACTTTGTTCTCGACATAGGCCCTAGCGTCTGACCCCTGACCCCTGACCCCCTGTTACCAGGGGGTCAGGGGACAAATACTATAGTCTTCTGACCCCCCTGTTACCAGGCTGACAGCTTTCCCTTCCCATAGCTCACGGCAAGTCTTACCTCTACTAGTTTTCCCCTAGAATTCAATCCACTAATCGCTCACCACAAAGTTGCCCAATTACTACTGTGTGAACCGGAGCGAACGGTTGAGGATTAGCG
This sequence comes from Procambarus clarkii, assembly GCF_040958095.1. Lineage (NCBI taxonomy): Eukaryota > Metazoa > Arthropoda > Malacostraca > Decapoda > Cambaridae > Procambarus > Procambarus clarkii. Next base: position 26,449,700 of record NC_091202.1, on the reverse strand, counting down.
CCCAGTCAATCCTCCCTGGCCAGCACTCGAACCCAGACGAATTCGTTCGTCAGGTGCGGGGCGAGTGTGTGTGTGTGTGGCACATCCAGTGACGTTTAAACTGTTACTTAGAGACTTCAGCGAGCCACGGGATTGGTCCATTATGTAGCTGCTGAAATTCAGAAGCAGTAAATAGAAAGCAATGATGATAATAATAATAACAGAAAATAAACTATGAGAATATGGCTGAAAGTTAGATTGGAGAGTTAGAGATGACACACACACACACACACACACACACACACACACACACACACACACACACACACACACACACACACACACACACACACACACACACACACACACACACATTGATGTGGTGGAGGCTGACTCCATACACAGTTTCAAAGGTAGATATGATAGAGCCCAGTAGGCTCAGGAACTTGTACACCAGTTGATTGATAGTTGAGAGGCAGGACCAAAGAGCTGAAGCTCAACTCCCACAAGCACAGTTCGGTGAGTACACACACCTCTTCTTCCTCAAGCTAATGAGAACTTATCTCTTTCCCTCTTCCCCTAGTTGTAATCCTTCCCCCATACTTTATATCAATATCCTGCTACACCATTAGCCTCCTCCCCCTTCCTGTCTCCTCTCTCCACCAGCATCTCCAGCATCCCCACCAGCATCTCCACCAGCATCTCCACCAGCATCTCCATCAGCATCCTTGCCCAAGCATCCAGAGGTCCAAAGTTGATGTCGATGAATATGCTACTATGATTGAAATCTCCATCGTTCTCTACTTCAGGGTACACTTCCCACTTCCCCCCCCCCTTACCCCCCTCTCCCCCCAAAACCCCCCACCCTCACCCCCAAAACACCCCCCTCGCCCCCACCCTCATATACATTTCTACATGAAAAGACAATGTCCACTCTGACCTGTCATCGAGCTGAAGTTAATTCCCGACTTATATTTCGCTCACTGAAAATAAATTGCATTTCGTTCCGCAAAGGATCTAATCAAATCTCCATTTAATTGAATATACACGATGGTGCTGATGGATCAGAGGGCGACTTTTGCTCTGTTTGGTAGTGTGACTCTTGGGGGGTTGGGGGGGGGGAGTGGAGGGACGAGGACTTTCAACACGCAGGAGGGACAGTCTTGCGTGTCTCTCGACGCAGTAGGGACATTCTTGCGTGTCTCTGGACGTAGTAGGGACAGTCTTGCGTGTTCTTCGACGTAGTAGGGACACGCAGAGGCGTCCATCAGCTGTAAGGGAGACAGTATAGGTCTGTCGACGTTCGACCCTCCTCCTCCTAGGGGCGTCCAGTCTCACCCTATTTACATATATACTAAAAAACTTTTCAAAGGAAAATCCCTATATAGGTTGTCTGGTGGTAGGCCTATGGCAGCAGGCGGGCGGCAGTGTTGCCAACAGGGACCAGGTCGTGGAGGCAGTGTGGCCAAATCAGGGAAAATTATCTTCCAAATTTATTCTGTTTCTGTAGATATGGATAACAAATTTGCCAAACTCTTTTGCTAATTGATGTCGTTGATGAGCAGACCTGTGTCACCCCCACAGTGACCAGAGGTGGTAGGAATTATGCCTCCAGTCCTAAGAATGAAACAATACCTGATCAACCAGGCTGTGACTCATACGTCAGGCTGCGAGCAGCCGCTTCCAACAGCCTGGTTGACCAGTCTAGCAACGAGGAAGTCTGGTCGACGACCGGGCCGCGGGGTCACTAAGCCCCGGAATCACCTCAAGGTAACCTCAAGGTTGCTCATTTTTGCCAATGGGAGTTTGCAAGAGAAATGGCCATCGAAACATCAGCCTATTATACATAGCTGGACTGAATTAAAGGCAAATTGCTTCTCTCCTGATTTCAATGTGGATTAAATGCTGTTAGTCAGGAATCTGGATAATTTTTGGGCGGAGCTTTTAAGCCCGATAATAGGATATATTTGATTCAACTTGAGACTGGCCGGATGGGCGGGTTTGATTACTGGGAATCACTTATTGACTATTGCAAAACAAGAATTTAGAATGTTTAACGTCGAGTGAGATATTACCGAGTGATCAGCTGCTGGGGTCCAGTCAGCTGGTAGGGTCCAGTCAGCTGCTGGGGTCCAGTCAGCTGCTGGGGTCCAGTCAGCTGCTGGGGTCCAGTCAGCTGCTGGGGTCCAGTCAGCTGCTGGGGTCCAGTCAGCTGCTGGGGTCCAGTCAGCTGCTGGGGTCCAGTCAGCTGCTGGGGGTCCAGTCAGCTGCTGGCGTCCAGTCAGCTGCTGGTCATTTCCAAACATGGGTGACAAAATCCCTCTGTGAATTCAGGTGGAATTATCCAGCAGGAAACTCGCGAATTAAAGCCCTTTAGAGCTACAAGGGAGAGAGTCACGCACAGCAGCTGGGCTCTACAAGGCAGAGCCCTTGTAGAGCCCTATAGTGCCCTGACGGCTCTATAAGCAGCAGCTAAGCTCGTACATCACACACACATCAACACCCCTATACACCAACAGGAGAAAATAGAGTTTCATGACTATTTAATACAGTTGCTGTATATGTCAAGAATTCCATACATAGATCCAAGTTAAGAATACATAGGACTTGAAGACACATAGTATGAATTCCTCTCATTGTGACTTTAGTTGATACCTGACCTGATACTTAGAGGTAATACTTGACACAAGGATGAAAATTTTGCTGTTCTCTCTCACCCCTTCGCCCCCCCCCTCCTCTTCTCTCACCCCCCTCATCTCTCTCACTCTCAAACCTTAACTTCAGAGCCTTTCATTATTTTTAAATTAGATGTAAGTTCAACATTAGGGTCCGGCCTCCAGGTTTTTACCCACTATGAAAATTAATTTTTGGAACTTGTGGCAAAGGAGACAAATTGTCTTTGATATTGTGACGCATTACTGTGAGAGGGAGGGGATAGTGAGGGGGAGATAGTGAGGGGGAGATAGTGAGGGGGAGATAGTGAGGGGGGATAGTGAGGGGGAGATAGTGAGGGGGAGAGAGTGAGGGGGGGATAGTGAGGGGGAGATAGTGAGGGGGAGATAGTGAGGGGGAGATAGTGAGGGGGGGATAGTGAGGGGGAGATAGTGAGGGGGAGATAGTGAGGGGGAGATAGTGAGGAGGAGATCGTGAGGGGGAGATAGTGAGGAGGAGATAGTGAGGGGGAGATAGTGAGGGGGAGATAGTGAGGGGGGGATAGTGAGGGGGGATAGTGAGGGGGAGATAGTGAGGAGATAGTGAGGGGAAGATGAAGGTGATGGTGAGGGTGATAGTGAGGGCGACGGTGAAGGTGATGGTATGAGGGGTAGTGAAAATGATGGTGAGAAAATCAAACGGTAATATCAGTTTAAGAAAAATATTCTCCAGTTAGAAAGGAAGACTGTGAAAATAATGGTTAATAATATCACGCCCTTTCGTAAACTCCCGCCCACGCCCACGCCCTCGGCCCCGCCCACACCCTCGGCCCCGCCCACACCCTCGACCCCGCCCACAAGCTGGAAGCAGCAACGCCCACTGGCATAAATATCTACTCGAATTTAACTCAATCAAGTGCAAATTAACCTGAATGCTGAGAAGAGGGAGATGAAATCTTTCAAGACAGGGCTGATAGCGCTGGAGGTTGATATCACTCTCTGGAGGTTGGTATCACTCTCTGGAGGTTGATATCACTCTGGAGGTTGATATCACTCTCATGACCACGTCAAACGTCAGAGTTTGCTGCCTTGGCCAACATAAGGAATAAATCTGTGTAAGGAATCACTTTGTCAAACAAAATATAGCAAGACTAAAGCATGTACGTACATATGTAGACAGTAGTTGAAAAAACACATATTATGTCGCGTCATTAGCGAAGGGCACAGTGCCTCCATGTGTTCTACATATGTAGCGTAATACACTTGTGAAACAGAAATTGCATTTGAAGAGAAATGAACTGGACATGAATCCATGTCTTGTAACGGAGACAGTGAAGGTGTGCAGCCAGGTGTGTCCAGCCAGGTGTGTGTGTGCAGAGGTGTCGTCACGCCTCACACATGACTCCGTCTTCGGTGATTCTCACACACACCTGCTGCTGCAACACTGCAGGTAAGTGCCCCTGAATAATGCAGGGATTGCCTTAGATGGGGGAGAGAAAGAGAGAGATATATATAACGAAAATGAGGGAGAGAGAAAAAGAGGTAGATTGATAGCGATACGGAAGAAAAAGAGGCCGACAAAGAGATAGAATAAGATAGAGAGAGATAAAGAGAGAAAGTGAGAGATAAAAAAGTGAGATAGAGAGAAAGAAAGATATATAAAGAGAGATAAAGAGATAAACAGAGAGAAATTGAGAGGGATAAAGAGTGAGATAGAGAAACTGAGAGATAAACAGAGCAAAAGAAAGTGAGAGAGAGAAATAAATGAGATCAGTTCCATCGTAAAAAATGTTTGTTTGTTCAGTGATCTGGTGAAATATTTATGCCCAAAAAAACAATGAAAACAATACCAACAAACAAACCAATAAACACAATAACATCAACACAAACAGTACAACATAGAAAAAAAACATACGAACAAAAACAGCTTCTCAGAAAAAAACAACATCAAAGATTCCAACATACAACTCACTAACAAACAAGAAACAAACAATGCAAAAGCACAGTGTTTTAACACGAGCTTGTGGAAGAAAATATATGCAAAATAATGACTTGTTTCATTCATAAGAGAAATAAATATGTGTGAGAGAGAGAGGGTGTGTTGGGGGGGGGGGGGGGAGTTGTGGAGGATATGACCTATTACTTTGGTCTGTCTGAGTGACGGTGTAGGCGGGTCCTCGCCTACATGTGTGTGTGTGTGTGTGTGGTCATATGTAGGTCCATATGTGGCTTTATGTTGGTCCATGTGTTTGTAAGTTGTATTCTATGTGTTGGTGGTACTGTTTTATGTGTTTAAGGTCGACGCTACATTCTCTCTCTCTCTCTCTCTCTCTCTCTCTCTCTCTCTCTCTCTCTCTCTCTCTCTCTCTCTGAATATTTGTAATGTTACCGAGCTATTTTCATCATTAACTATCTTCAACACTTCAAAACTCTCTATTTTCACCACGCTAACAGAAAAAATCTACGGACATCACATCGACAATTTCACTTAATGAGCGTTCATGAAACGAGGACGTGAGGGGGGGGGGGGGGGGGAGGCGGTTTTGAGGCTCATTTCTTAAAGCATTTAAAACTTAGGCCTATTCTGGCCTAAGTTAAATTTCAACTAGGCTCAGCCTAGCTCACCTGGCCTAATTCGGCTCAGCCTAGCTTACCTGGCCTGGCCTACCTTGAGGTGCTTCCGGGGCTTAGCGTCCCCGCGGCCCGGTCGTCGACCAGGCCTCCTGGTTGCTGGACTGATCAACCAGGCTGTTGGACGCGGCTGCACGCAGCCTGACGTATGAGTCACAGCCTGGTTGATCAGGTATAATGGCCTGGTTCGAAAAACACTCATCAGTGTTCACGAGATAATCAAACCACTTGGAAATTGGCATGAAAAATGTGTCAAAAGTCAAAGAATAAAGTTTGCTCGATCCAAACACTTGTGGTAATTGTTAAAAAAAAAACACAAATTGCTTTAATCGACGAATATAATTTACCGGAACAGCATACAGCCTTTCACAAACAAGTTCGCTTGTTTGGTGTATAACTAACCGGTGTCTACTGTAGTCCGATGATAAGCTTTGCGTTTCTGACGCAGTCAGATATTCCTATGGTTTTTTTTAAGAAGAAAAACGAGTCTATAAAACTTAAAATGTGTGAACATTTGAGCGTGTTTGTTATAGTAAATATGTTGCGCCATATGTTTGTTTTGTGTTGTTTGTGTGTTTGTGTGACGGAGAGAAGGTGTTGCTCCTGTGTTTTGTGAGGTTTTTATCTTATTTGCTTTGGGGGTTTATGTTTTTGTGGTCCAGAGAATCTTTAAGTCAGGATCGAGAGGTTTTACGACGACTCGTCGACGGTTTAAACTATGCTGTGTGTCAGAGTTTTATTATGGTGGGATTGGAAGGTCTGATTGGTACTGCTTGAATTATATGAGTTCTGAATCTGTTGGAATGAACAGATTAGAACTCATATAATTCAGATTGATTGGAATCAGTCTGTTGCTTAGAGGGGTATAGATTGGTTAAAGTCATGTAATATTAGAATAGATTGGAATCAATCAGTATATATAGTAGAGCGAATATACCCCTGCCTATCAGCACTTTCTGTCAGCCTCTCCCTGTCAGGTCTTCCTGCCAGCCCTGCCTGTCAGCACTTTCTGCCACCCCTTTCTGTCACCCTTCCCCGTCACCCCTGCCCGTCAGCCGTTCCTGTCACCCCTTCCTGTCACCCCTCCCTGTCAGCCCTTCCTATCAGCCCTTCCTGTCATCCCTTTCTGTCACCCTTCCCCGTCACCCCTGCCCGTCAGCCGTTCCTGTCACCCCTTCCTGTCACCCCTGCCCGTCACCCCTTCCTGTCACCCCTTCCTGTCACCCCTGCCCGTCACCCCTTCCTGTCACCCCTTCCTGTCACCCCTGCCCGTCACCCCTTCCTGTCACCCCTTCCTGTCACCCACCCAGTCACCCACCCCGTCACCCCTAAGCCAACAACAGGCTCTGGCCATCGGGAATAAGCAAGAGTGGTAGCCGTAAAGAAAGACCCGCCACGGGATCCCACCGCGACTTCTCCACAACGAGTGTCTGAGAAAATAGGAAGACGTCGACTGATCCAGATATGGCCTGTGGGGGCGCCTCGTTACAGCACCAGCCGCCCGCGTTACGCCCGTCACGCTAGCCGTCACGCCCGTAGCCTCGGACCCGTCACACCGCGACGGCGATCGCCTTACCGCTGATTAGATCTGTTGCATGTTGCGGTCTGGGGTCTGGTTTATCCGGGTGAGGGCCGGATACACGGCCCTTAGGACCAGCGGGGAGGGGTAGGAGTGCCAGGGATTGAGGGATAGGGGTTAGAAGTGCCTCAGGGATAGTGGGAATGGGTCAGGAGGTGACTGATACAAGGGTTCAACCAGTACACTGGGAGACAGGAGACTATACGGGCTGGCGGCACGCGACAAGGAACTGAAAAAAAGGTCCGAGGTGGTGAGTAGCTTGCAAGGAGATCTGAGAGGCTAGAGGTCAGAGAGCCATAAGAGTGGGAATGAAAGAGAGGACGAAAGGATTCTTGCCAGCAACACCAACAGCCAGGAACATCAGTTACCCCGCCAATGTTATTGTGGTCGGGTGATATGTGGTTGCGGCTGTAAATGTCTCGATACATAGCTCTCCACGGCGCTCATCGCGGTATTTACCGATGGCTTCCCTTTCCTAGCGATAGGAAATTATTTTACTCATTTGTTTTCTATATTGGAAAAACAACAAGAGGTTCGTATTTATGTCTCTCGCGAGGTTTTGTTTCCACCAAGACTTTCAGCCCATTTTTCTCCCTCTTGGGCTGAGTCTGGTAAGTCATTCCTGAAGTCTTATGAAACCATTGACTTTTGTTATGGTCCTAAAGGGTCTTCCAATAGCATCATGTGATGTTTTCATTGTCCAAGAAATGACTTCAATACAATATCTTTATTTCTTCATCTGGAATATCTCAGTATCTCACGTTTAGTGTAAGAATGGTTGAAGGTATTACAAGTTATTATTGAGTCTTGTTTAACTCACAAAATGTATGTGTTCAACTATGCATATAATCATTTGCTTTAAATGTACGTTTTACAAACTATTTATAATTATTAAAAAATAATTGATCTAAATAAAAACTTTTGTTTTGCCAATAATTACTACTTACAATACCTTAAAACATTATACAATAACGGAAATAATATGACTATCTAAAAATGTGTTAAATATAAGATGATACAAATTGAGCATAAATACATAAGAAAAACTAAACAGTATTGTGTATCAATCAATAATTTATATATATATATATATATATATATATATATATATATATATATATATATATATATATATATATATATATATATATATATATATATATATATATGACAGTGTCAGACCACGGAGGAAAATTGAAACAGGAATTTCCTTCAGTACTTTCGTATATTAATACATCTTCAGAAGGATAATATTTCGTATATTAATACATCTCACTCCTTCTGAAGATGTATTAATATACGAAAGTACTTAAGGAAATGCCTGTTTCAATTTTCTTCCGTGGTCTGAGACTGTCACATTTTTAATCACGTGTTTACTTTCGTGATATACACACACACACACACACACACACACACACACACACACACACACACACACACACACACACACACACACACACACACACACACACACATATATATATATATATATATATATATATATATATATATATATATATATATATATATGCGAACAAGCCTGAATGGTCCCCAGGACTATATGCGACTGAAAACTCATATATATATATATATATATATATATATATATATATATATATATATATATATATATATATATATATATATATATTTTATATATAATGCAAAATAGAAATACAAGGTTGTAAAATTATTTACTCCAACAAGAACATAAAATGCAATATAACTTTGTGGCAATAACTGGAGAGAAAACAATGGTATACCAAGCATAAAGTGTTGACCCTTGATGTAGGAGACATAAGGTCGTTGACTTGACCAACACACACCTGCAACAATAGTTACGAAGTCTTCTTATTAACCCCCTCCCCCCCCCACACACACCTGGCATACCTGGGCAGCAACACGGCCGCTGGTACGCGGACACCAACATATATGACTGCAAGTAACTGCGACGCCACGACAAATTAATTCATAGACCCAAGCGTGTTGGAGGTCTCTGGTCTGGGAGCTGGAGAATTTGCAACCCATTTCTGCTCAAATGTTCCATCATATCAGTGGATTTGTTAGCTCTAGTGCTCTATGTCAACCAATAATAATATTTGTTGCATTCAGTAGACGCGTCTAGTTGATTATTTCAACTAGATTATTTCAACTATTTCAACATGTAAGAATCTAGTTGATTCTTACATGTAATTCTTACATGTAAGAATTTTGCAGGCGATGAGTCACAATAACGTGGTTGAAGTATGTTGACCAGACCACACACTAGAAGTTGAAGGGACGACGACGTTTCGGTCCGTCCTGGACCATTCTCAAGTCGATTGTCGACTTGAGAATGGTCCAGGACGGACCGAAATGTCGTCGTCCCTTCAACTTCTAGTGTGTGGTCTCATCAACATGTCAGAATTTAGCATCTCTTAAATCCTTAAAAACCTGTCAATCTCTCACTTAAATGTTCACAGACTTCCTCTTGCTGTAAACATTATCGGGATTTTAACCCTGTCGTAGCTCAGTCGATTAAGGCAGTGTCTGGGATGCTCCCGGACGCAGGTTCAAATCCTCGTCACGGCCCTTGTGGATTTGTTCATTATCGTGATTCTTTGACAACTTTTCCATGGACTATTTACAACACATGTGACAGACCTCTTTTCATCATAAGGGGCCTGACAGCTGAGTGGACAGCGCTTCGGATTCGTAGTCCTCAGGTTCTGGGTTCGATCCCCGGTGGAGGCGGATACAAATGGGCAGAGTTTCATTCACCCTGATGTACCTGTTACCTAGCAGTAAATAGATACCTGGGAGTTAGACAGCTGCTAAGGGCTGCTTCCTAGGGGGGTGTAACAAAAAGGAGGCCTGGTCAAGGACCGGGCCGCGGGGACGCTAAGCCCCGAAATCATCTCAACCTGCTTAGTTCTTTACTAGAATTTTTGGTGGATTTTTGCAATACAAATTTAATTCAGTTATACCATCTTTTTGATGATAAATTATTGTCATCCAAATAAAATATATTGTAAATTTTCTCGATAGTTTTCATGATCAGAAACTTTCCCTCAAAGTTGGAGAAGACGTTGAACACAACAATTGCTTATCATGATTTGATTTACAGTATTTATTAACAAGTTTTTGCTATCTATAATATAATGTAAAAAGCTAACTAATAATCTATAATACACTCATTATTTCTATGTGAAGCATAGCCGGTCGGCCGAGCGGACAGCACGCTGGACTTGTGATCCTGTGGTCCTGGATTCGATCCCAGGCGCCGGCGAGAAACAATGGGCAGAGTTTCTTTCACCCAATGCCCCTGTTACCTAGCAGTAAAATAGGTACCTGGGTGTTAGTCAGCTGTCACGGGCTGCTTCCTGGGGGTGGAGGCCTGGTCGAGGACCGGGCCGCGGGGACACTAAGGCCCCTAAATCATCTCAAGAAGAATCTCAAGATAACCATACTCAAATTAAATAAGTATTTTGCTCACTGTTACAAAATAGAGCTCTCCGAGCACCAAATAGAGCTCTCCTAATACAATATAGAGCTCATGGAATACAGCATAGAGGTCTTTGAATACAGCATAGAGCTCTCTGAACACAGCATAGAGCTCTCTGAACGGTTATCCCAGAATATCAGAGAGATTGATATCAAAAGATATCAATCAAGATATCAAAGATATTGATACCAAAAGAGATTGATATCACTAGTAACTAACTCTTATATATTGAGGGATTTACTACTGAAAACCTGATAACTAAATAGTGACATAATTTACCTCATAATATATTTTATGTGTCCCGTTTTTTTTCGAAAATTTTAAATGAAAATGTTGCATTATCCAGCTGATCAAAATGTCGTATTTAGCTAGGATAACACAATTTAATGTTGTTTGTTCATTGGCCTCCGAGTGAAAGCAGTCATTCGTGAAATATTATGTATGTAGTGTGATTCACAGGTTTATATTATTTTAATATTTAGTTTTAACATAAATTTGATATGTCTCACAAACTCTCTGTCTGTCTGTCTCTCTCTCTCTCTCTCTCTCTCTCTCTCTCTCTCTCTCTCTCTCTCTCTCTCTCTCTCTCTCTCTCTCTCTCTCTCTCTCTCTCTCTCTCTCTCTCTCTGTCGTCTCCACGCTCTTAAGTACTATTACTTTTAGATGGAAAGGTGCCCAATCAGTTTGGTGGCTGGATCTGACCTCTATGTGTCCTCTCACGTACCTGTAGACCAGCACAGCGGTTCAACCTCTCCTAACACGAATGTACAAAACTCGATACAAATCAGAGAGTTGATACAGCCTGGTCCCGGACCTAGAAGGCATGACCTACGAGGAAAGATTCAAGAAGCTGAACCAGGGGTGAAGAATCTCAGTATATAGACATATTAGCGACATGCAAGATACTTAGAGCCATCAATATGGAAGATAGGGAGAATGTTCAACACGTGGGGAGCAAGGAATGAAGACTTGTTGGTTAAATATATTTAAACAAAATCAGTAGGAGACATCAATTTATGTCTGTATATGGTAAACACACAGACACACACACACACACACACACACACACACACACACACACACACACACACACACACACACACACACACACACACACACACACGGGACAAAAACAGTACCCTCCATATAAGTAAAGCAACTACAATAAAAAACTATTCATAGCTGTAGAGGGAGACAGGAGGAGGTTATAGTAGAGGCCACATTAGCCCCGAACCCCAAGCGTCGAAGAGCATCTTCGACTATACTGAAGGAGCAGTCACCGTTCCTTCGGCCTGGCGTGCAGAGACGCCTTCTATGAGGGGGAACATGTGGGTCAGGGAGGAAGGGCAGCCCTGAGAAGGGAATTATGGAAGAGGTAAGGGATGGGGCGGGGGGGCGATTGAGAGGGCCTGGAATGAGAAGAAAGTCGGCGTGAATGAGCAATTAGTGCACTGGAGAGAGTCGCAATCACGGCTTGGCAGACTTTTACCTCACGTCAGGAAAGGAATATGTGCATCATAGACTGCCAGATGAACTGGCTTGATGACGTCGGCCTTTCCCCCCAACCCACGGTAAGTTAGAGACCGTCAAAAGGCGATCATATCACCCCGGGAGACCTAAGCCACTACATCCTCTGTGTCAGTATTGTCTCACAGACACCTTCAGTACACACAGACATCACAATAGCGTGATTCATCAAATGAACAAATTAACTAGGGCCGTGATGAGGGCTCGAACCTACGTCCAGGATGATCCCAGACGATGCCTTAGTCGTTAAGGTTCCTTCACTGTCTTAAATTAACAGTTAGTTAGACATCACGAAAGGCTCAGTAACATAGCAGTACAACTGTTATTAAACAACAAATAAATTATAGTGCCAGAAAGATTGTTAGGCCTTGTTTTATACATGTATATATATATATATATATATATATATATATATATATATATATATATATATATATATATATATATATATATATATATATATGTATATATATATATATATATATATATATATATATATATATATATATATATATATATATATATATATATATATATATATATACACATACACAACTTTAGAACACTTTCCCACCAGGAGACTCGAACCCTAGCCAGCACAGAAGCCTTCCAGCAACTGGCATAACAGGTACGCCTTTAACCCACTGCACCACAGCTCAGACCCCTAAAAGAGATGGTAAGTTCGGGGTATTTAAACACCCCAAAGATTACCACCTCCCAAGGGCACCTAGAGCATGTGAGGGGTCACTTACGTTTTTCATCAAGTCCCTGTAACAGGGATAGTTTGCAATAGTTGTACAATAGCCAGCACAATCATCACTGCCAGTAGTACAACCTATTATACAACTTGTTATTGAATTGTATAACAGGGAAACTTGTTTTAATTTACAATAACGAAGAAATTATATATATATGAACTTTAATTATTTGATGGAAGACTTGATACATACATACTTACAGTGTATCACACACACACACACACACACACACACACACACACACACACACAACCCTAAAAATGTACTTTTCCAATGTACACAACCATGAATATATTATTTTCTGCACAGCTTTATTGCAGACAGACTGACGAACGCAAAATGTTCAGACAAACGTAATATCACACTGGCGAATAAACCTAAAAAAAAGTGCACCAAAGCCATGGGTGAGAGAGAGCGCCAGCGAGCTATGGATAACGTAATGTAATATCGTGTACTGTATTTGATCAAGGAAACTGTATTGAACGTGTACTGGAGGCAGGGCGCTGGCCCCACCAGTGGGACAAGCTCAACTGACTACAGCCTCATCACTCATCATGGCATCTCCGCGTCGTTATTGACACGTGATGAGTTGATTGATTGATGAGTTGATTGACAGTCTCGCTTGCTGCAAGGTCGGTGTTCGATCCCCAGTGGTCCAAATGGTTGGCCAACGGCTTCTTCCTCCCATCTTCAACTATCTTACACGTATTCTATAATAATTATTTCTTGGGACTTTCTCCCACCTTTGTCACCGGTGTGACATACTCAGATACACACACAAATTACCATATGTCACCACTTATGACTTTATATATATCTAAATCAGAGCCGCATACATCACTTCATACCGAGTGGAAGAGCAGGCTTTTAACGTATTACTGCTACAGTTGCTAAATCATGTATCCAAAGCCCTTATATATGTACAGCTCACAGGCTTGCCTCCCTCATTTACAGCACAGGTCCTGGCCTGATTGCTAGGAGTTTGCTCCAGTGCCATTTTGCTGACACAGGATTTATTTTGACAATAGGATTATGTGTTAAGTCAAGCATGATCACACGACATGAAGCTCGCTGGGTTCATGGGTGTTGGGGTTCGACACACTTAGCGAACCACAGAGTTTGGCGTCTCTGAATCACATACACAGTCCTACAGAGTTTGGCGTCTCTGAACCACATACACAGTCCTACAGAGTTTGGCGTCTCTGAATCACATACACAGTCTTACAGAGTTTGGAGTCTCTGAACCACATACACAGTCCTACAGAGTTTGGAGTCTCTGAACCACATACACAGTCCTACAGAGTTTGGCGTCTCTGAACCACATACACAGTCCTACAGAGTTTGGCGTCTCTGAATCACATACACAGTCCTACAGAGTTTGGCGTCTCTGAATCACATACACAGTCCTACAGAGTTTGGCGTCTCTGAATCACATACACAGTCTTACAGAGTTTGGAGTCTCTGAACCACATACACAGTCCTACAGAGTTTGGAGTCTCTGAACCACATACACAGTCCTACAGAGTTTAGAGTCTCTGAACCACATACACAGTCCTACAGAGTTTGGAGTCTCTGAACCACATACACAGTCCTACAGAGTTTGGAGTCTCTGAACCACATACACAGTCCTACAGAGTTTAGAGTCTCTGAACCACATACACAGTCCTACAGAGTTTGGAGTCTCTGAACCACATACACAGTCCTACAGAGTTTGGAGTCTCTGAACCACATACACAGTCCTACAGAGTTTGGAGTCTCTGAACCACATACACAGTCCTACAGAGTTTGGAGTCTCTGAACCACATACACAGTCCTACAGAGTTTGGAGTCTCTGAACCACATACACAGTCCTACAGAGTTTGGAGTCTCTGAACCACATACACAGTCCTACAGAGTTTGGAGTCTCTGAACCACATACACAGTCCAGGGAATACTGTGTACTCTCACAGTACTCAGCACAGTGACACAGTTCGAGATAATGAACCTTCCTGACCCAACACCTCCCTCCAAAGTTATGAGAGAGCCAGGGATACAAACGTCACAAATGAATCCTGCAGCAGCTGTCTCGGTCTTAGCTTCGAAACTTCCCTCAACTCCAGAACCCTCATTCACATGTAAATTTGTCTAGCCGTGAAGTTCTCCCGGGGTCTCGGGTCGTCAGAAAATGCGAAGTTATAGTGAGTGTTCGCAGTTTAGAGTCGCGTGCACTCTTGAGTGCCGCTTGAGTGACGAGCAAGGAAGATATGAGGAGACGCAGAGGCTTCGAGTGTTGACTTTTTGTGGTGTTTACTGGTGCGTTGATGATGGTAGGAGGGTTGATGATGGTGGCAGCTATTGACAGTGGTGGCAGCTCTTGACAGTGGTGGCAGCTCTTGACAGTGGTGACAGCTCTTGAGAGCCTTTGGGGTTGTGCGGCTTAGCACCAAAGAGCTTCCGTTCCTGATCCTTCAAACTATTCATCTCTTACCTAGAAAAGTTTATCTCTTCGAAGACTTGTTCATATATTTCTACAAAAATAGATATATTCTACCTTCTTATCTGTCCATGTGATTTCCTGCTTAAACCGCACATTAATTCTAAGATTAAATTCCTTTTTTGAGGTGAAGGAGAGATGTATTGTTTCAAGTTCAGACAGATCAACTTCTATATAACCAAAAGAGCCGAACTTTTGAACATTTATTAAATTAAACGCCAGAATGTCTACTGGTCCACACGAGGCAGTTCATCCCAAACGACTGTTATCTATTACCGGAAGCTGTATGTAGTGTTGATGTTCTCACACACACATAGTAACATGGAATAAAACCTCCACTCTTGTGTATTTGAGTATTTTATATAAAGATTTACACTAAGTCTTTCGCACTCCCTCGAGTGCTTTACCGGAGTCTGAGTGTGTGGTTAAGACTTGCATCTCAATGGATGTTGACCAGACCACACACTAGAAGGTGAAGGGACGACGACGTTTCGGTCCGTCCTGGACCATGAAGGGACGACGACGTTTCGGTCCGTCCTGGACCATTCTCAAGTCGATTTGGACCATTCTCAATCGACTTGAGAATGGTCCAGGACGGACCGAAACGTCGTCGTCCCTTCACCTTCTAGTGTGTGGTCTGGTCAACACACACTCAGACCTTGACAAAGCACTCAGGAGAGGGCGAAACACTTGGTGTAAATCTTTACATAAATACACAAACACAAGTGTAGGTTGTTGTCTTATAATGGGTAATATGTTCCATAAATTAACAACCCTATTTCCAAGGTAATATTTGACCTAGTCTTATCTCAAGTTAATTTTATGCAATTCGTATATATTTTTCGTAATGTAATTTGTGTTGATTTATTGAGCACATTATTATCCTCCTCCTTGGATAAGAAAATACACTTAATGTATTTTATGTAAAGATTTTAACTATACCAGTTTAACTATTTTAAATATACCTATATATATAAGGGAGCCGGTCGGCCGAGCGGACAGCACGCTGGACTTGTGATCCTGTGGTCCCGGGTTCGATCCCAGGCGCCGGCGAGAAACAATGGGCAGTTTCTTTCACCCTATGCCCCTGTTACCTAGCAGTAAAATAGGTACCTGGGTGTTAGTCAGCTGTCACGGGCTGCTTCCTGGGGGTGGAGGCCTGGTCGAGGACCGGGCCGCGGAGACACTAAAGCCCCGAAATCATCTCAAGATAACCTCAAGATCTCAAGATAACCACATCTTTCACACTCTCGTGAAGGCATTATTAAGGTGCAAACCACTTCATGGCTCTTACTGATTCCCTCATGGACACATAATGTTAATGGGATTTTTGTACCTTGGAGGAGAAGCGTTTGGGCTCGAACTTTTCTACCAGACCAGACTGTATGGCGCAGTGTATGAATCCCTGATTTAGTGTCAGTGGATGTCTTAGGAATGTTAAAACTCTCAGAGGATTCAGTTAAATTCCAGGTTGTATTACTTTTAGTACATTATGGTACAGTGGTTTAAAGCGTATGCTTGAGGGGGTACCTATAGAGTGCGGGTTCGAATCCTACTCATGGCTATTAGCTGATTTTATCAATTAATACATAATTTTAATTAACGTGATCTATCTGTACATAACTCACACTTTTAATGTAAATTGGTCTATCGCATCAGTGGTCATAACTCACAATATAGCTTATTTCAAAGTGATAACAACTAATTAAGATCATTGCAAGGAACAAAGTGCAATCAAAGATAAAGAAGAAAATAAAGATTTTATCCCATCAAACAATTGTCCCCTGTTCATGGCTTTTCGTTCAAAATGCAATTACAATTTCTCTAAGCACTTGAGTGATTAGTTATGTACTATGGTGCCTATATTACTATGGTGCTTCACACTGTTTACGACGCTTCTATGTAAGGCAAAGTGGTGCTCACTTTTGTTGTGTTCAGCCACTCAAACGTTGTAATTTCACTCCATTTTCATTAAGCTCAATTTAATCTTTTACGAGCAACATAGATTTTTCATGCAGAATATGAACTACTTTCTCTCATTTTCATCCAATATGTGGAAATTTTATTTTCCAAATTGTTATATAATTTCGATAAAAGTTTTAAAGGGTACAGCAATTTTTTTGAGAGATGTGTATATACTCGATATATATGGAATATTTTCAACATTATGAATATATATCAATATCATGCTGTATGCAGGCGATGAGTCACAATAACGTGGCATACAGCATGATGACCAGACCACACACTAGAAGGTGAAGGGACGACGACGTTTCGGTCCGTCCTGGACCATTCTCAAGTCGATTGTGAGAATCGACTTGAGAATGGTCCAGGACGGACCCGAAACGTCGTCGTCCCTTCACCTTCTAGTGTGTGTGGTCTGGTCAACATGCTGTATGCCAAACATGGAGGACTTCATGCTTACAATATCTTCAAATAAAAGAAGGAAAATGGTATGAAAAGGATGAAAGGGTCTCACCAACGTTATCTACAGTTGACATAGACACAAAGACAAATGAGAAAAAGCCCAAATGGTTCAGACCTGCTTGTATAGACCTCTTCAGAGTTGATCACTATAGAACCACAAGTAATGGCGACAACGTATTTAAACGTCTATTTCCACTTTCAACAGTCATCAACCTCTCAAACACCACAGGTGAGTAGATGGGTTGAATGAGAGATGCTGAGGGAGACACTAGAGAGCCGTAAGTAGCTTGATTGATGAAGATTAAATGGCACGGGCATGAATAACCCGTAACCGAGGGTTGAGGATAACGAAGCCTGACGTAGGGAGAGATAACGGAATGAGGAAGAGGCACAAGCTAGGGTGAGGAAACTAGTGGATGATAGGCTGAGAGTAGCATTAGGAGATTGGTGAAGAGTATTATCATGGGTGATGACATGGCTGGTGTAGGGAGAGGGGGGATGGATGAGTTAGGGAAAATAGGGCTATGGGATAGGGGGATAGGTAAGGTAGGGAGGAGAGGTAAGGAAGGACGGGGTAGTCTTGTTACTATTTGAGATTATAAGTCTTAACACCTGTCAGCTGCTTCTGCATTTGGTGTGCGTCCAGGATTTGCAATCTCCAGCATTAGTGCAATTGACAGCCTGGGATGGTGGTGGTGGTGGCACTGGCTGCAGCAATGGTGCCAGCGGTGACACTAACACCACCAATGGTGTCACCAGCGGTACTGACAACCATGTAGAACACGCCAGTGGTGGTGTCAGAGGGAGCTGCTGTGTATGACACCCTGAGGGAAGGCCTGGAACACGAGTCTACCTGTAGCTGAACATTTGCTGTTTGCTGACGTTTGAGCCGGCGGTGTGAAGCTCAACTCTGGTCCATGAGCCAGATATACCAACAGAGCCAGATATACCAACAGACTCACACACCTGCTGTGAGCCACTGCTAAAACCTGCCTGGGGACACACACCCACACACTCTCTCACTCACACAGTTGTGTTGAAAAGATTCTGGCGTTCAGTTTTATTGATACGAGTTATTGTGTTTTCACTTGAGGGAAAGATGTCGGATTTGCTGTTTGCAATGTTGCTCTGTCCTCTCCCCCTTTTTTGTCTGCAATATTGTATGCTTGTTTTGTTTGTTTTATGTGTGTTGTGTTTGTTTACATGCATGATTGTTTTTTTGTTTGCTTTCTCTTCTTCTTCTTCTAATATCTTTCAATTAAAATATTAGTTTTCGTAAGGATGTGGATTAATAATTCTATATTAATAATTCAGATCTATCAAATATCTAGATTAAAAAGTAACTTGAGCAAGCACCTTTGTAGTGACTCAAACAATCACTTAACAAGAGTGTGAACACACACACACACACACACACACACACACACACACACACACACACACACAAGACTAACATATTAAAAAAACAGAAGTAATCGGAATAGCACCGAAATGCAAGAGTATAGAAAAATATGAAATGTTTAGCTGGTAGTCAAGATAACCTCAAGATAACCTCAAGATAGTCACTCACTTAAAGGACTGATCGTCCCACGACTGGGAATGCGGGGAACCAAGAGCTGAAGCTCGATAATGCAGATACAAATAAGTGAGAACACACACACACACCTGCAGCAAAAACTGTATTAATTGTACCGACAGACTTGCACTCTGAAGAGTGCGTAATTTAAACTCATCATGAGTGCACTTGTCATGATCAGACACTCACCACTTGGTAACTCAACAACCTTAATAATAATAATAATAATAATAATAATAATAATAATAATTGCTAAGGTTCATTAACTTTATAATTCCCCGCTGACAAAAGCCAGGGTCTTTACCGGGAAGGGGGGGGGGGGGGATTATAATAAAATATTTTCACGCGTTTGTGATTTTGATAAAAATATTAACATATTTACTAACACTTCACTTTAAAACTAATATATACACTTTCCATTACGAGAGTAACAAAACTCCGGACACAGCCGCAAGGGTTGAGCCTACAGGTGGACATTATGAACTCGTGTCACAGTGCAGGATATCGGCGTTTGTTTCAGGGTAAATCACTTACAATATTTTCCCCCAGAAGCGCACGCGACCTGGAGCGAGGTGAAGAGACACATGTTATGGGGGTTGTGTAGTACCACACTTTACCACTACAGTATGATGGCGTTCTCCACGTAGGACTATACGAACCAGGGACCAGATTCACGAAGCAGTTACGCAAGTACTTACGAACGTGTACATCTTTCCTCAATCTTTGACGGCTTTGGTTATATTTATTAAACAGTTTACAAGCATGAATACTTCGCAATAAACTGTTTTCATTGTTATAAACAGCCTCCTGGTGCGTCGGAGCTCATTAACTGTTTAATAATTGTAAACAAAGCCGCCAAAGATTGAGAAAAGGTGTACAGGTTCGAAAGTGCTTGCGTAACTGCTTCGTGAATCTGGCCCCAGATGTGTAAAGTGCCATCTGCCAGGATAACCAGACGGTGTATGTCGCCACATACACATTTCACCTGAGCGGCAAATGTCATTACCGATCCGAGGATACCTGACACTTGTGGATAAGGTCTATCATAATTGCACAGTGCTCAAGATTGCACAGTACTGCAGTCAAGGGGCGTCCAAGTGTAGCAGAGAGACCATCATTCTCACAAAATCACTACATACAAAATTCTGAAGGATATTGATGGGTAGATAAAGATTTATTTGTTCGAGTGATACTCGAACAAGGGGACACAGGTGTAGACTGAGTGCCTAAATGAGCCACGGAGACATTATAAAGAATCGTGTCAGTGTCAAAGTAGTTAACAAGTGGAAAGCATTAGGCAGTGATGTGGTGGAGGCTGACTCCATACACAGTTTCAAATGTAGATATGATAGAGCCCAATAGGCTCAGGAATCTGTACATGCACCAGGAGATTGACAGTTGAGAGGCGGGACCAAAGAGGCGAAGTTCAACTCCCGGAAACACAACTAGGTGCACACACACACACCACACACACACACACACACACACACACATACACACACACACACACACACACACACACACACACACACACACACACACACACACACACACACACACACACACACAGGGGCCTCGTAGCCTGGTGGATAGCGCGCAGGACTCGTAATTCTGTGGCGCGGGTTCGATTCCCGCACGAGGCAGAAACAAATGGGCAAAGTTTCTTTCACCCTAAGTGCCCCTGTTACCTAGCAGTAAATAGGTACCTGGGAGTTAGTCAGCTGTCACGGGCTGCTTCCTGGGGTGTGTGTGTGTGTGGTGTGGAGAAAAAAAAAAAAAAAAAAAAGTAGTTAGTAAACAGTTGATTGACAGTTGAGAGGCGGGCCGAAAGAGCAAAGCTCAACCCCCGTAAAAACACAACTAGTAAACACACACACACACACACACACACACACACACACACACACACACACACACACACACACACACACACACACACACACACAAACAAACATCAACAAAGCGAACGGCTAAACGACGGATATTTATTTAAGAAAATAATAGCAATTTTTGCTTAGATTATCAAAAGAAGACAAAAGATAACCGTCTGTTGAATGTTTTAATTTATTTGCCTTTGTGTTGTTGCTTGTCTGGTCCATGCAACGCTGCGGTCACAGCCTGATTGACCACGTGCCGCAGCGGCACTAATTTCTTACTGATTCCCTGGCATACAGAACCCTCGCATGTCTGTCCCATATTACTGTGGGAGGGGGGAGGAGTCTGTGGGAGGGAGATGACTCCCTCAGAGTCATCAGAGCATCACCCTCTTGCTGGGACGTCTTGGGCGGCCGGGTCGTCATTGAAGACCTGACAGTGATGCCATTCCTGACGAGGTCTCCAAGGCAGTGTTACCAAGGGTTGTCGTCGACTATGGGACACCTTCTCGGACGCCAATGAAAACGAGAAGATGCAAATTCGACCGTTTTCTGATTGTAAATTGGTAAATTTTCTGATTGTAAATTGGTAAATTTTCTGATTGGAAATTGGTAAATTTTCTCATTGGTAATTGGTAAATTTTCTCATTGGAAATTGGTAAATTTTCTCATTGGTAATTGGTAAATTTTCTCATTGGAAATTGGTAAATTTTCTCATTGGAAATTGGTAAATTTTCTCATTGGTAATTGGTAAATTTTCTCATTGGAAATTGGTAAATTTTCTCATTGGTAATTGGTAAATTTTCTCATTGGAAATTGGTAAATTTTCTCATTGGTAATTGGTAAATTTTCTCATTGGAAATTGGTAAATTTTCTCATTGGTAATTGGTAAATTTTCTCATTGGAAATTGGTAAATTTTCTCATTCGAAATTGGTAAATTTTCACATTCATAATTGGTAAATTTTCTCATTGGAAATTGGTAAATTTTCTCATTGGTAATTGGTAAATTTTCTCATTGGAAATTGGTAAATTTTCTCATTGGTAATTGGTAAATTTTCTCATTGGAAATTGGTAAATTTTCTCATTGGTAATTGGTAAATTTTCTCATTGGAAATTGGTAAATTTTCTCATTGGTAATTGGTAAATTTTCTCATTGGAAATTGGTAAATTTTCTCATTCGAAATTGGTACATTTTCACATTCGTAATTGGTAAATTTTCTCATTGGAAATTGGTAAATTTTCTCATTGGAAATTGGTAAATGCCAAAGTTACCCTCAAAGTTTGAGGAAAATAAGAGCCATTTTATATAATTTTTTAGGCATAATCAGTTAGGAAATAAAACTACACTGGGACAAAAAAAAAAGAGTTATATTGCGACAATAGGTCACGTATGGAACAATAGGTTTATGTATGGAACATATATAGGGTCTTAAATGGGAAGTTTCAACACCCTTTCAAAGCTCTTCAATCAGGCTCTAAGTGGGAAATTACAACACCCTTTCCTAGCTCTGCAATCAGGCTCTAAGTGGAGAGTTGCATACTCTCTTATTCTACAAACAGACGAAGCTAATCAATATAATGAAATTGCCATTACTTACAACAAACTTAATTTAAGTCAAGTGTAAGACTGTCTTAGTGAGAGGAATAGTTACCTGGTAGTAAATAAAGACTCCCTTCCCCCCCATTTGAGAAAGTCATTGGTTATTTTAATAGGAATTTTAAATGGTTAATTAATGACTGTGAACTCATCTAATAACAAGGGATCAGGTCAGATACAGGTGGGCAGGGATGTGTTGATGATGTGCTGTGTCTGTGGCAGGGATGTGTTGATGGTGTGCTGTGTCTGTGGCAGGGATGTGTTGATGGTGTGCTGTGTCTGTGGCAGAGATGTGTTGATGTGCTGTGTCTGTGGCAGGGATGTGTTGATGATGTGCTGTGTCTGTGGCAGTTATGTGTTGATGGTGTGCTGTGTCTGTGGCAGAGATGTGTTGATGTGCTGTGTCTGTGGCAGGGATGTGTTAATGATGTGCTGTGTCTATGGCAGGGATGTGTTGATGGTGTGCTGTGTCTGTGGCAGGGATGTGTTGATGATGTGCTGTGTCTGTGGCAGAGATGTGTTGATGTGCTGTGTCTGTGGCAGGGATGTGTTGATGATGTGCTGTGTCTGTGGCAGTTATGTGTTGATGGTGTGCTGTGTCTGTGGCAGAGATGTGTTGATGTGCTGTGTCTGTGGCAGGGATGTGTTGATGGTGTGCTGTGTCTGTGGCAGGGATGTGTTGATGGTGTGCTGTGTCTGTGGCAGGGATGTGTTGATGGTGTGCTGTGTCTGTGGCAGGGATGTGTTGATGGTGTGCTGTGACTGTGGCAGGGATGTGTTGATGATGTGCTGTGTCTGTGGCAGGGATGTGTTGATGATGTGCTGTGTCTGTGGCAGGGATGTGTTGATGGTGTGCTGTGTCTGTGGCAGAGATGTGTTGATGTGCTGTGTCTGTGGCAGGGATGTGTTGATGATGTGCTGTGTCTATGGCAGGGATGTGTTGATGGTGTGCTGTGTCTGTGGCAGAGATGCGTTGATGTGCTGTGTCTGTGGCAGGGATGTGTTGATGGTGTGCTGTGACTGTGGCAGGGATGTGTTGATGGTGTGCTGTGACTGTGGCAGGGATGTGTTGATGGTGTGCTGTGTCTGTGGCACATCTCTACGATCTTGTCTCTCTAATTGTCTCTAATTGTCTCTAATTGTCTTATAAAACCACATAACTGTATTGAAGCATTTCGACTGTTTCATTTCCCGATATAAATTAACATACAAATATCTCACCAAAATACCATCTTAATTGTATTAAGATTTGCAATTGCAACAGTGAAGTAGTTACCTCACTACCTAGTAGTTAAGTTAGTAGTTAGTTGGGTTGCAACTGCTGCGCTTGCACCATGTTGCATTTGTCCATTTCCTGACTGAATTTATTGTGGAAGAACCGGAGCGTTGGCAAAGTTCATCTCAACTAGCTTAAAGTTAAGCAATAACTAAGTTGTGGGTTATTGATTTTTGGCAACCCAGGTCCTGAAGGATCAGGGGAGGAGGGGGGGGGGTGTGTTATTGTTTGTTCTTGTTCTTGTTGCTGTGTTTGTCATTGTTATTGCTATATGATATCATGATATCATTGCAGAAGTTAATACCTGAAGCCCTTGTTATCTTCACCTCTTCCTTGAAGACAACGGAAAGATATACTCACGAGGAAGCTAGAACAGTTGACTATAGCCAACACTAGAGTCATAATGTCAACACCCGGCCTGGAGGAGCCGGATAGGACACGCCGGATATGCCGGATAGGAAACAAAGTTCGGTGTTGACAGTCGTCGTCAGCTGATATATTGGTCTCGGTGCTTATTCGTAAGTAAACACTTCAGTGCGCCTCGGAACGCACTCGGGAACGCACTCGTCTCTGGCTTTTGAGAATATTAACATGGGAGAGGTGTTTTACCTTTCTATACAGAGCATATAGGTTCGATGCCCGCGTGTGGAGAGGCATTATATGTGGCCCACATGTGCAGGTACACAATATGTGGCCACATGTACAGGTACACAATATGTGGCCACATGTACAGGTACACAATATGTGGCCACATGTGCAGGTACACAATATGTGGCCACATGTGCAGGTACACAATATGTGGCCCACATGTGCAGGTACACAATATGTGGCCACATGTGCAGGTACACAATATGTGGTCACATGTACAGGTACACAATATGTGGTCACATGTACAGGTACACAATATGTGGCCCACATGTGCAGGTACACAATATGTGGCCACATGTGCAGGTACACAATATGTGGCCACATGTGCAGGTACACAATATGTGGCCACATGTGCAGGTACACAATATGTGGCCCATATGTACAGGTACACAATATGTGGCCACGTGCAGGTACACAATATGTGGCCACATGTACAGGTACACAATATGTGGCCACATGTGCAGGTACACAATATGTGGCCACATGTACAGGTACACAATATGTGGCCACATGTGCAGGTACACAATATGTGGCTCCACATGTACAGGTACACAATATGTGGCCACATGTACAGGTACACAATATGTGGCCCACATGTGCAGGTACACAATATGTGGCCACATGTACAGGTACACAATATGTGGCTCCACTCTAGAATCTCTGCCTCATTACCTACAACACGAAAGTAGAGAAGGTCCAGAAATACACCCTTAGAGAGTACGAGAGCTGACAGCGATGATCTTTCAGTAATTCTTAAATACATGGAAGGTGGACACGATATACTCAGAGAGATAGAGAGGTCAGAGAGCGACATAGAGTTTGAAACAGATGGTACACCATTAACGGTACGTAGGTGAGTGCATTAAGAAATAAAGTGATGGAGCTAAACTTTATAACCAACTTTCAATGTAGACAGAGCCCAGAGGGCTTGGGAGGCTGTATATTACGTGGGTTGAATATTGAGAGGCGGGGCTAAGGAGCTGAAGCTAAACTCTATGATTCAATGTGTTTAAAGACACGTATAGAGTGAGGGTTGTGTGGGAGTGAGTGCTCTCGAGGTGTGGGAGTGAGTGCACTCGAGGAGGAAGTATGACGGTAATTTATAGCAAGGATAAAACTCCATGCTTGAATTCAAATGTAGATATAATAAGACTTTTTAGGGGTCTGGGTTACTCTCTCTCTCTCTCTCTCTCTCTCTCTCTCTCTCTCTCTCTCTCTCTCTCTCTCTCTCTCTCTCTCTCTCTCTCTCTCTCTCTCTTTCTCTCTCTCTGTGTCTCTCTCTGTCTTTATCTCTCTCTCTCTCTCTCTCTCTCTCTCTCTCTCTCTCTCTCTCTCTCTCTCTCTCTCTCTCTCTCTCTCTCTCTCTCTCTCTCTCTCTCTCTCTCTCTCTCTCTCTCTCTCTCTCTCAGTCTCTCCATCACCCTCCTCCTTCTCTCCCTTCCTCGTCTCTATATTGTTCTGTTCCCAACATGCAAAAGACGCTCCAAGTTCCTCTCCAGTGTCCCTCATCCCCTTCCTTCTCCTTGCCTTGTGTCCCCCCTGCCACTCTCCCCA
Organism: Procambarus clarkii; assembly: GCF_040958095.1. Lineage (NCBI taxonomy): Eukaryota > Metazoa > Arthropoda > Malacostraca > Decapoda > Cambaridae > Procambarus > Procambarus clarkii. The sequence goes on along the minus strand of NC_091202.1, from coordinate 26,423,665 downwards.
CTCTCCCCACTCTCCCCCTGCCACTCTCCCCACTCTCCCCCTGCCACTCTCCCCACTCTCCCCCTGCCACTCTCCCCACTCTCCCCCTGCCACTCTCCCCACTCTCCCCCTGCCACTCTCCCCACTCTTCCCCTGCCACTCTCCCCACTCTCCCCCTGCCACTCTCCCCACTCTCCCCCTGCCACTCTCCCCACTCTCCCCCTGCCACTCTCCCCACTCTCCCCCTGCCACTCTCCCCACTCTCCCCCTGCCACTCTCCCCACTGTATCTCAGCTCCCCATCTCTGCCTGACCCCCCACTCCCCCGCTCCAATACATCTCCGACCTCTGTAATCACCCCCACAAAGGAGTGATTTGGACGATTGGGTGTCAAATGGACGGCCGACCTATTTGCGTTATAGCTATAAGGATGGATCCACACCGAAGTAATTGTGCAGTTCGGGGCAAGACCGTGCCAACCATTACCCTCCCTTTGGGTTCTTTGTCCTGGGAATACCGTAAGGAATCTCGCCCTTTGCTTTGCTTGTCACTTGAGCTAAGTTACGACTTTGTGTCTTAAGTTGATTTCCCAGCTTTCATTTGTCTGGGAATTGTGGAAATGTTGTTAGAGAAGGAGCGGCCAAGATGGAGACATTTGTCCTCCGCTGAGGGCTAAATGCCATTGCTGAAAAGCAGTTTGTCTCCCAAAATATTTTCGGATCGTGTTAGTTCGTAATTTTGAAAAGAGTCATAAGTTAAGTTTTGTTCTCACGCTTACGACCTGCGGCGTGTCTTTCTGTGTCTGAAGATGATATTATCGGAGCGAAGACGTTTGCCCAATTGTTCTCTTTCACTCTGGTTCTCTGCTTCCAGTGGTGGGTTACTGTAGAGCAAGGCTGCTCTAATGTATATATGTGTGGTCCAAGGTGCTCTAGTGTCTATGTGGTCCAAGGTGCTCTAGTGTCTATGTTGTCCAAGGTGCTCTAGTGTCTATGTGGTCCAAGGTGCTCTAGTGTCTATGTTGTCCAAGGTGCTCTAGTGTCTATGTGGTCCAAGGTGCTCTAGTGTCTATGTTGTCCAAGGTGCTCTAGTGTCTATGTGGTCCAAGGTGCTCTAGTGTCTATGTTGTCCAAGGTGCTCTAGTGTCTATGTGGTCCAAGGTGCTCTAGTGTCTATGTGGTCCAAGGTGCTCTGGTGTCTATGTTGACCAAGGTGCTCTAGTGTCTATGTGGTCCAAGGTGCTCTAGTGTCTATGTGGTCCAAGGTGCTCTAGTGTCTATGTGGTCCAAGGTGCTCTAGTGTCTATGTGGTCCAAGGTGCTCTAGTGTCCATGTGGTCCAAGGTGCTCTAGTGTCTATGTGGTCCAAGGTGCTCTAGTGTCTATGTGGTCCAAGGTGTTCTGGTGTCTATGTTGTCCAAGGTGCTCTAGTGTCTATGTGGTCCAAGGTGCTCTAGTGTCTATGTGGTCCAAGGTGCTCTAGTGTCTATGTGGTCCAAGGTGCTCTAGTGTCTATGTGGTCCAAGGTGCTCTAGTGTCCATGTGGTCCAAGGTGCTCTAGTGTCTATGTGGTCCAAGGTGCTCTAGTGTCTATGTGGTCCAAGGTGCTCTGGTGTCTATGTTGTCCAAGGTGCTCTAGTGTCTATGTGGTCCAAGGTGCTCTAGTGTCTATGTGGTCCAAGGTGCTCTAGTGTCTATGTGGTCCAAGGTGCTCTAGTGTCTATGTGGTCCAAGGTGCTCTAGTGTCTATGTGGTCCAAGGTGCTCTAGTGTCTATGTTGTCCAAGGTGCTCTAGTGTCTATGTGGTCCAAGGTGCTCTAGTGTCTATGTGGTCCAAGGTGCTCTAGTGTCTATGTGGTCCAAGGTGCTCTAGTGTGTCTATGTTGTCCAAGGTGCTCTAGTGTCTATGTGGTCCAAGGTGCTCTAGTGTCTATGTTGTCCAAGGTGCTCTAGTGTCTATGTGGTCCAAGGTGCTCTAGTGTCTATGTGGTCCAAGGTGCTCTAGTGTCTATGTGGTCCAAGGTGCTCTAGTGTCTATGTGGTTCAAGGTGCTCTATGTACTCCAAGATATATGTACTAGAGTCTCCATGTTCCATCTACTGGTTTGTTGTGTGTGTGTAATATTTCATACATAATAAATATTATATTCTCTATTTTGTTCTCGTAAGTTGTAACATTTTGTAATAAGTTCTATTGCCTATTAAATGCTAATTCTTGAGGATCAAAATTTCCATTGAGGATTGGCTGTATAACTCATGGGTCTTAGTAAGAAAGATTGGTTGATAATCACATTGTTATCTCAGTATCTAGAACAATGTTCCTTTTAAGATTCTTGATATAACATGAACTCAGACGCCATAGAACAAATTTAACCCCATCACCAACACTCCGTTTTCTTTACTAAGAAACAAATCGGAATCACCAAAAAAATCACAGATATTTGTTGTTCTTGAAAGCTGTCAATCAGGGCCAGGATTTGTCAAACCTTTACGTGTCCTTCTTACGAAACCTGTTCATCTTTTGTACATACATAGCAAGCAGTTTATAACCCTGCAAACTACACAACCCGAGGTTGTAATCCTCATACACAACTTCACAGCGCCTCGGAGCTCATAACCTCCTTAATACTTGCAAACTTATGCTCCACGATTGAGAACGGATGAACCGGTTTCGTCCGCTACGGGTATTCCCGGGGATAAGAGAAGGAAGAGAGCAGTACTCTCTGCTCTCTTATCACTCTCTAGGGCTAAGAGTGATAAGGTAGTTAGCGTTTCCTGGTGATTTGATTGGGACACAAGGATTGGTGTAATCTTTCAGTTCTTGGTCAGCCTCTGGCGGCAGGCGGGCAGGACCGAGGCACCCCAGAGAATAGTCGATATGGAAGAGAGATAGAGAGATTAGATAGAGAATGGGTGAGAGGAGGGAGAGAGAGAGAGAGAGAGAGAGAGAGAAGAGAGACGTAATTTAGTGGAGGAGAAGACATGTTAGGCGAGGGAGTGGGAGAGACAGTCTCTCTACATGGTACTGTCATTAATGTTCCACTGGTTGTTCAGTGCCCTGTAATAGCCAGTTGGTGCGGTGACCTCTGACCTCATAGGGGTGTGTGACCCCCATACAGGTGACGTGTGACCCCCCACAGGTGACGTGTGACCCCCACAGGTGACGTATGACCCCACACAGGATGCCGTGTGACCCACACAGGTGACGTGTGACCCCACACAGGATGCCGTGTGACCCACACAGGTGACCCCACACAGGTGACCCCACACAGGTGACGTGTGACCCAACACAGGCGACGTGTGACCCCACACAAGTGACGTGTGACCCGACCAAGAGAGAGGCGACCATGAGGATTAATGCCCTACCACTCCAGGTCCAATAACAGCTCTCACGGAACAATGGTGAGAGAAATGCCTGATTTACAGAATAGTTGTCGCTCGTCTCCGAGAGAGAGAGAGAGAGAGAGAGAGAGAGAGAGAGAGAGAGAGAGAGAGAGAGAGAGAGAGAGAGAGAGAGAGAGAGAGAGAGAGAGAGAGAGAGAGAGAGTGTTGGAAGGGGGGAGGGGGGTTGCAATACTGATGATTTTTCCAACACGTGCAAAGGTCGACACATTATGAGTGGCGTGGAACAAGAGATGCAATTCCTTATGTGGGAAGGTTAGGTTAGGTCAGGTTAAACTTCCCACACAGACACAGTGTCTGTGTGGGAAGGCGTGGTACGTAACAAGCTTCCTGTTATTGCATGCATTATGCTATGCAATATATACAATTATCATGGCATCATTTGTTTGAGTATTTTGACTTTACAAAGATGTAATGACCAATATATTTTTCGTCGCCAATGAGTGGCGGCAGCGCCAGTAGGGAGGATTGTAATGCTTTGTGGTGAGCTCTGACTTTTTCTGACCATTTTCTTTTTAGCCTTTAGGTCATTTGGAGTTATATTTCCCGCTGTGGCGAGGGTCGGTCGGGGGAGCCGGTCGGCTGAGCGGACAGCACGCTGGACTTGTGATCCTGTGGTTCCGGGTTCGATCCCAGGCGCCGGCGAGAAACAATGGGCAGAGTGTCTTTCACCCTATGCCCCTGTTACCTAGGAGTAAAATAAGTACCTGGGTGTTAGTCAGCTGTCACGGGCTCCTTCCTGGGGGTGGAGGCCTGGTCGAGGACCGGGCCGCGGGGACACTAAAGCCCCGAAATCATCTCAAGATAACCTCAAGATGACTGATATTGTTGTTGTTGTTTAAGATTCGCTACTTGGAACGAAAAGTTTCAGGTAGCACGGGCTATGGTGAGCCCGTAGTCGTATGACTGGTTTATATAATACTCGCCCTCTCTGCTCTGAGTCACCATGTTGAGTGTACGCATGCTAAAATACTTGGACTGGACTGTACAGTGACGGTCTCGCTTCTTGCAGGTCGGCGTTCAATCCCCGACCGTCCAAGTGGTTGGACACCATTCCCACCGTACTATCTCAAATCCTTATCCTCATATCCCTTCCGAGTGCTATACAGTCGTACTAGCTAACTACCTTTAACGAATTATGAGGTTATCTTGAGATCTTGAGACGATATCGGGTCTTAGCGTCCTCGCGGCCCGGTCCTCGACCAGGCCATCTTTTTTACCCCCCCAGGAAGCAACCCGTAGCAGCTGTCTAACTCCCAGGTACCTATTTACTGCTAGGTGAACAGGAGCATATAAACCCTTGAAAGAAATTCTACCAATTTGTTTCAGCCTCCACCGGGAATGGAACCCGGAACCTTAGTTCTACGAATCCCGAACGCTGTCCACTCAACCGTCAGGCCCCTTACTAGAAAGGGGGTAATAAAAGTTAAGATTCATTAACAAAAATATAAAAATGATAGTTATTATATAAATGATGATATATTAGCCAGAGTCTTAAAAGAAAAGAAGGGACAGTAAGACAAGGCTAACACTTAAGTTAGTTCTCCTGTCAAGTGTCATTTGACGGGGCTAAGTCAACAAATTACTGGAGCTAATAATTGTCACAAAGGCTTGGAACTGCAGTAACGTGGTCCGGGTTCTAATCCTCCATGGAACTCCCTTCTCTAAAGTTAGAATGTCTGTTTTTTATTTTTAAAGAAAATGGATGGACATTATATGAGCTGGTTCGGTGGCTTCACTTCTTGCAGGATCGGGGTTCGAGCCTCCAAGATCCAAGTAGCTGGGTTCCAGCTCCTTCATACCTCATATTCAAGCTTCTTGTCCTCATATCCCAGCACCTTGTTCTCATATCCCAGCACCTTGTCCTCATATCCCAGCACCTTGTTCTCATGTCCCAGCTTCTTGTTCTCATATCCCAGCACCTAGGGCTCATATCCCAGCTCCTTGTTCTCATATCCCAGCACCTTGTCCTCATATCCCAGCACCTTGGCCTCATATCCCAGCACCGTGTTCTCATATCCCAGCACCTTGGCCTCATATCCCAGCACCTTGTCCTCATATCCCAGCACCTTGTCCTCATATCCCAGCTCCTTGTCCTCATATCCCAGCTCCTTGTCCTCATATCCCAGCACCTTGTCCTCATATCCCAGCACCTTGTCCTCATATCCCAGCACCTTGTCCTCATATCCCAGCTTCTTGTTCTCATATCCCAGCACCTTGTCCTCATATCCCAGCACCTTGGCCTCATATCCCAGCACCTTGTCCTCATATCCCAGCACCTTGTCCTCATATCCCAGCACCTTGTCCTCATATCCCAGCTTCTTGTTCTCATATCCCAGCACCTTGTCCTCATATCCCAGCACCTTGGCCTCATATCCCAGCACCGTGTTCTCATATCCCAGCACCTTGTCCTCATATCCCAGCACCTTGTCCTCATATCCCAGCACCTTGTCCTCATATCCCAGCTTCTTGTTCTCATATCCCAGCACCTTGTCCTCATATCCCAGCACCTTGGCCTCATATCCCAGCACCGTGTTCTCATATCCCAGCACCTTGTCCTCATATCCCAGCACCTTGTCCTCATATCCCAGCTCCTTGTCCTAATACCCCAACTCAATGTCCTCATATCCCAGCACCTTGTCCTCATATCCCAGCTCCTTGTCCTAATACCCCAACTCAATGTCCTCATATCCCAGCACCTTGGCCTCATATCCCAGCACCTTGGCCTCATATCCCAGCACCGTGTTCTCATATCCCAGCACCTTGTCCTCATATCCCAGCACCTTGTCCTCATATCCCAGCACCTTGTCCTCATATCCCAGCACCTTGTCCTCATATCCCAGCTCCTTGTCCTAATACCCCAACTCAATGTCCTCATATCCCAGCACCTTGTCCTCATATCTCAGATCTTTGTTCTCGTACCCACTTCCAAGTGTACATAGTCACAGTGGCTTTGCATTTCTCCTCATAATAAACACAAATTTACAGATCCCTCAGTTTACTGAATCCTGAGTTTACTGAACCCCGATAATTCTCCACAATTGGTGTACACTGACCTACCATTCACCTGATAATATTCAGATAACGAGGTTCTCACCCTTCTGAAAATGAACTTTGAAACCAATTTCAAATCGAACATAGAAAAACTTGAATTGTTGAATTCCATATAAGGTTGACCCATTCTACATATCAGGTCTGAAGCTGAATTTTTTTTGGAAAGATTATCGGGTATTTTGATATTTAGTTATGCTAAAAAAATAGACGAATTTTGTTCATTTTCCGCTGATTAATTAATATATTCGTAAACTATTTTCTTTCACGTGACAGTAGCAGAAATAATCACACCGTGAAATGTGATGAAACTTGGCATTTTTGGGATTTTGTTAAATTATTATGTCTACATTACCCATCCTGTGGGCGGTAGTGGACCCCCATACTCATCTTGTGGGCGGTAGTGGACCCCCATACTCATCTTGTGGGCGGTAGTGGACCCCCATACTCATCCTGTGGGCGGTAGTGGACCCCCATACTCATCTTGTGGGCGGTTAGTGGACCCCCATACTCATCCTGTGGGCGGTAGTGGACCCCCATACTCATCTTGTGGGCGGTAGTGGACCCCCATACTCATCCTGTGGGCGGTAGTGGACCCCCATACTCATCCTGTGGGCGGTTAGTGGACCCCCATACTCATCTTGTGGGCGGTTAGTGGACCCCCATACTCATCCTGTGGGCGGTTAGTGGACCCCCATACTCATCTTGTGGGCGGTAGTGGACCCCCATACTCATCTTGTGGGCGGTAGTGGACCCCCATACTCATCTTGTGGGCGGTAGTGGACCCCCATACTCATCTTGTGGGCGGTAGTGGACCCCCATACTCATCTTGTGGGCGGTAGTGGACCCCCATACTCATCTTGTGGGCGGTAGTGGACCCCCATACTCATCCTGTGGGCGGTAGTGGACCCCCATACTCATCTTGTGGGCGGTAGTGGACCCCCATACTCATCTTGTGGGCGGTAGTGGACCCCCATACTCATCCTGTGGGCGGTAGTGGACCCCCATACTCATCTTGTGGGCGGTAGTGGACCCAATACGCATGCTGTGGGTGATAGTGGACCCCATACCCATACCTTGAGAGGTAGTGGATCCCATACTCATCCTGTGGACCAAATACTCATCCTGTGGGTGATATAATGGACCCCATACTAATCCTGTGGGCGGTATTGGACCCAATACCCATTCTGTGGGTGATAGTGGACCCCATCCCGTCTGCGGTATAGTGGAAATAGGTCACAGAGGAAAACAATGAGCTTAGGGATTGAATTTCAAAATTCATTTACTTAAGCTAGTTACAATCTTGATAAGCTAGTCATAGTTTAATGTATATATATATATATATATATATATATATATATATCACTGGTTTTTATATTAGGCAATAGTTTACTTTTTATCAAAATCAGCAAAGCTGCTCATGCGCTAGAGTGATGATAGACTCACAGATTCACAGACACAGATTCTCAAAACTCACAAACTCACAGACCAACAAACAAACTCACACATCAACAAACCAACTCACAAAATCAATAAACTAACACACTCGCTTGAAAGGTAAACCCTCTTCACGTTTTGAAGTGACCTAACATGTATGTTTTATTCACGTCACAAAATAAGCTTTGTACATAAGAGCATTTCTTGTAATTAAAACATTGTGTGTTTTTAGGCTAAAGACTGTGAGTTTACCGGTCGGCCGAGCGGACAGCACGCTGGACTTGTGATCCTGTGGTCCTGGGTTCGATCCCAGGCGCCGGCGAGAAACAATGGGCAGAGTTTCTTTCACCCTATGCCTCTGTTACCTAGCAGTGAAATAGGTACCTGGGTGTTAGTCAGCTGTCACGGGCTGCTTCCTGGGGGGTGGAGGCCTGGTCGAGGACCGGGCCGCGGGGACACTAAAAGCCCCGAAATCATCTCAAGATAACCTCATGATAACCTCAAGATTGCCTCCAAGTCTTAGCGAGACGCTTCCTCCACTATAACAATACTCTCCTGCAGTTAAGGGAGAAGTGAGATTGGGAGGTCTTGGAGGAGCTCTGCTTCTACCACTTAAGAGGGTGGTTAACTAGCCTCTAACTACCTCCAAACAGGGGACACACTGTAGCCTGTTAACTACCACCAAAGAGAGGAACACACTTTAGCCTCTAAAGCATTAACACATAAAATGACTATTGAACCATTCAGTCAACTTCACCAGTTTGTCCTCAGAGCCGCGTTGTCTAACTTTTGTCTCCATGTCTTGCACAGAAGATATTGTTCTGTGAACGAATCCCCATGGGCCGTGCTGGGGGATCGAACCCGTGCGCTGAGAGTTCCCAAACGCATTATTTGTTCAT
>NC_091202.1:26364901-26412401 GCF_040958095.1 Procambarus clarkii | reverse complement strand
CACATGTCAGACCACACATGTTCCCTCAGAACACAGGTCAACTCACACATGTTCCCTCAGAACACAGGTCAACTCACACATGTTCCCTCAGAACACAGATCAACTCACACATGTTCTTCAAAACACAGGTCAACTCACACATGTTCCCTCAGAACACAGGTCAACTCACACATGTTCTTCAAAACACAGGTCAACTCACACATGTTCCCTCAGAACACATGTCAGGCCACACATGTAGAGAACACGTCGACGTATCATAAAAAAACCCTCTTCCTTATGACGTCACAACTCATTCTGGTCTGAAATGACGTCACAGCCACTATTACCATGACGTCATATATAAACAAAGTTAAAGAGCCATAATTTGCGTGAAAAATAATAACAAGAAAGGCATATTTACATTCATACATTGAAATGGAGGATGAATACCATGAATAATACATAAGTGAGCTAACTCATTCTGAGTAACTGAGTGAGTAAATATAGTGAGAGACCTTGCGTGCATATATGCCATTAAACACAACCCTCTTTATAACATATCCCACACATGCGTTAGTCACATTCACAAAACTTGAAATGTGTTTTAAGTAATTAAGTGTATGTGTTTTTTTTTACCTATCGTGTGTGGGCTGTGTGTATGGGGCTGTGTGTGTGTTTTTCTGTTGAAAATGTGTGTTTTATCCGGGTTAGTGGCGGGCTGTGTCTTGGTGTGTGTGGGGGCAACCTTATTGGGTGGGTGGGGGGAGGGGGGAGGGGTATTGTATACTGTATATTATACTTTTTACTATACACTGTAATATGCCCTAGAACATATATTACATACTGTGCATTAGAGGCTGTATGCTGCACAATGATTACTGTACTTGTATACTGTATATTTTATGTTGTATACTGTACATTTCACTGTACTGTATACTGTACTCTGTATATTGTGCACTATACACTTTAGACTGTCCACTGCCTGCAGTATACTGCATACTGTATCATGTATACTGTGAAAACTGCAGATAGAGTTATCATACACTGTCACCAGCAGAGAGAGAACCACCACAAGAAGAGTCACCAGCAGAGAGAGAGCCCCCATAAGAAGAGTCACCAGCAGAGAGAGAGCCACCACAGGAAGAGTCACTACACTACATCATGAAGGCAAGATTGGTCACTATATATGCCAGCGTCATCTTCCCCCAGCAGTTGAGCGAGGCAGGCACCTGTCAGTGCCTGCCACGGGCCTAGAAAATGGCAGCCACGGGCCTAGAGAACGGCAGCCACAAGCTAATAGGGATAGCAGCCTATGGAAGATAGCCAACAAGCCCTCCCTCAAATTACTAGCTGTCAGATACAACTTCTCTTTCTCCCTCCTGTTGCAACCGCATTCAAAGCCGAGTGCTGATAGCTCTCTCTCCTTGAATTCCACAGTGCCGCAGGTTAGTGTCCCCTGTAGTGCCCCGTGCCCCAGGGCAGCGTTGAGCATCAGGGAGGGTTGAGGGGTAGCGTCAAGGGCCAGCGTTAAGGACCAACGTCAAGGCCCAACGTCGAAGGCCCAACATCAAGGACCAACATCAAGGCCCAACGTCGAGGGCCAGCGTCGAAGGGCCATCATTGTAGTGTATAGCGGCCCTCTCATAGTGTCTGGCCGGCCGCCAGTAAAGCCCTTGATTACAATTGGATGAATGTGTCCTTGTGTGTTTATGTTCCGTAAAAACCCGCGGCGGCGGCGGCTGTAAGCAGCAGTAAAGATGTCAGATTTGCATGAGGGCGGCTGATTCTTCAATGAGACAGAGTCTGGCCTCATGAATACACCCATGTCGCTTCCCCAGGGTATGAGGCTGGGTATGACGCTCAGAATAACCTAGGGGTATGAGGCTGGGGTATGAGGCAGGGTATGAAGCTCAGGATAACCAGGATAACCAAGGGGTATGAGGCAGGATATGAGGCTCAGGATAACCCAAGATAACCATGGGGTATGAGACTCAGGATAACCAAGGGGTATGAGGCAGGGTATGAGGCTCAGGATAACCAAGGGGTATGAGGCTGGATATGAGGCTCAGGATAACCAGGATAACCAAAGGATATGAGGCTGCTTCACAACACTAACACACAAGCTAACAGACTCCAAGACTGTTCCTGCGCAGCGGGGGATAACAGACAAACTAACAACACTTGCAACTTGTGTGTCCACTTAAAAGTTGATATAAATTTCTCTGGCAATAATAACGTCACTTCGGTGCTAAAATATTTGTTTCTGTTTCTTTTTTTATATATAACACAAGAGTCATGTATGTGTGACCTGCCGCTCCCTCTCTCTCTCTCTCTCTCCCTCTCTCTCTCTCTCTCTCTCTCTCTCTCTCTCTCTCTCTCTCTCTCTCTCTCTCTCTCTCTCTCTCTCTCTCTCTCTCTCTCTCTCTCTCCCTCTCTCTCTCTCTCTCTCTCTCTCTCTCTCTCTCTCTCTCTCCCTCTCTCTCTCTCTCTCTCTCTCTCTCCCTCTCTCTCTCTCTCTCTCTCTCTCTCTCTCTCTCTCTCTCTCTCTCTCCCTCTCTCTCTCTCTCCCTCTCCCTCTCTCTCTCTCTCTCTCTCTCTCTCTCTCTCTCTCTCTCTCTCTCTCTCTCTCTCTGTGTCTCTGTCTGTCTGTCTCTCTCTCTCTCTCTCTCTCTCTCTCTCTCTCTCTCTCTCTCTCTCTCTCTCTCTCTCTCTCTCTCTCTCTCTCTCTCTCTCTCTCTCTCTGTGTCTCTGTCTGTCTCTCTCTCTCTCTCTCTCTCTCTCTCTCTCTCTCTCTCTCTCTCTCTCTCTCTCTCTCTCTCTCTCTCTCTCTCTCTCTCTCTCTCTCTCTCCCTCTCTCTCTCTCTCTCTCTCTCTCTCCCTCTCCCTCCTTCCCACCTCCCTCCCAGTTCCCTCCTTCTCCCCTTCCTACTAACACTCTCTCTACCTATGCATATTGTGACCCTACGTTGCTTCACCCCCATTTAAACCCATCTCAAATTCAATTTCAATTTCAAACATGTATTCAAGCAGAACGTTGCTAGTGTGCAGATTTAGTCGCAAAAGTTGGCGCAGAAACACCTTATTGTATAGTCTATCAGATGGCTTTGCTTTTCTTGTTCCTATTGTCAAATTGCTAGTTTGAGTGTGGCTAGCCACAAGCTTCTAGCCTCCATCTCTGGATACACACACACACACACACACACACACACACACACACACACACACACACACACACACACACACACACACACATACACACACACACACACCACACACATACCACACACACACCACACACCAACCCCCACACCCCCCACACACACAAAACAAACACCACTAAGGTATCATACAAGACACTGCATCAACAAATATGACCTAACCAACCCCCTCCCCCTCTCCCCCCCACTGGAGCCGGGGCGCCGCCTGTCTTATCTGATATCGATGAAAGCGCTTGATAGCGAACACTGGGAGAGAACAAGGCGCAAATTACAGTGGTGTCGGTAGCCTGAAATTCCAGGGTCATGTGTAGTGTATAGGACACATATTGAGGCTTTGCATGCGTGTGTATCATGAGGAGGGGGTGGGACACAGGCAGGGAGGGAGGCGGACGTACGGACGGACGGACGGACGGACGGACGAACGGACGAACGGACGGACGAACGAACGGACCAACGGACGGACGAACGGACGGACGACACCCACAACCTGTTAACAGGACTTCAACAAGCTCAACTGACTATATACTACACAGGTATAGAAATTATACACACAGGTATATAATTGGGTATCGTGTAATTACACCTAAGGGTAATTACCTAAGTGTAGTTACAGGATGAGAGCTACGCTCGTGGTGTCCCGTCTTCCCACCACTCTTTAAGTGTCTGTGGTTTCTTAATACCATAATATTAGTGACAGGTTCAGCGCCATTACATTGAAATTGTTTCAATTTCGTAATGTTATTGGGTTTCAAGAACTGTTTTTTCTTTGAGTTTTATGTTGAGATTGGTTCGTGGTACGTCAGGTGGGTATTGGGCACGCTCACAGTCTATTGTATCATAGTACCCACAGTCTATTGTTACACAGTACCCACAGTCTATTGTTTTCACAGTACCCACAGTCTATTGTTTTCACAGTACCCACAGTCTATTGTTACACAGTACTCACAGTCTATTGTTTCACAGTACCCACAGTCTATTGTTACACAGTACCCACAGTCTATTGTTTCACAGTACCCACAGTCTATTGTTACACAGTACCCACAGTCTATTGTTTCATAGTACCCACAGTCTATTGTTACACAGTACCCACAGTCTATTGTTTCATAGTACCCACAGTCTATTGTTACACAGTACCCACAGTCTATTGTTTCATAGTACCCACAGTCTATTGTTACACAGTACCCACAGTCTATTGTTACACAGTACCCACAGTCTATTGTTTCATAGTACCCACAGTCTATTGTTTCATAGTACCCACAGTCTATTGTTACACAGTACCCACAGTCTATTGTTTCATAGTACCCACAGTCTATTGTTACACAGTACCCACAGTCTATTGTTTCATAGTACCCACAGTCTATTGTTACACAGTACCCACAGTCTATTGTTTCATAGTACCCACAGTCTATTGTTACACAGTACCCACAGTCTATTGTTTCACAGTACCCACAGTCCACTCCCACAACCTGTCTATGCCCCCAAAAGTGTGTGACAAGTTTCATTCCTAAAGATAATAATCCCAGGAATTAACAACCTTTTAAGACCAAATAATAATAATGTGACTTGCAGGCGATGAGTCACAATAACGTGGCTAAAGTATGATGACCAGACCACACACTAGAAGGTGAAGGGACGACGACGTTTCGGTCCGTCCTGGACCATTCTCCTGGTCCGTTTCGGTCCGTCCTGGACCATTCTGGTCCGTTTCGGTCCGTCCTGGACCATTCTCCTGGTCCGTTTCGGTCCGTCCTGGACCATTCTTCTGGTCCGTTTCGGTCCGTCCTGGACAATCGACTTGAGAATGGTCCAGGACGGACCGAACCGTCGTCGTCCCTTCACCTTCTTGTGTGTGGTCTGGTCAACACTAATGTGACTTTTCTTTAAAATGATCTCTCACTATCACTGTAGTAACTGGTTTACAGGGTAGCACGGTACTCTGAGAGGGTATATTCACCATACCAGCTGCATGCTGCAATAGCTGGCTTGCACAGCTTTGAATTTTGGTCAACGACACATAATCCTGAAAGCAGGAAAATGCTGAAACTCAATAAGCGCCACGAGTACCCAGCCGGGGGAAAATATGTTAATCGATTTTAGTTCGGTTAATGCGATTTTATGGACGTGTGTTGAGAGTAAATGTCGATGATTGGAACAGTTAAGAGGGAAGGTAGTTAGTGCAGGTGTGTGCTGATTGGGTAATAATGGCGTAGTTGAGTCATTAGTTACATTTACCTATGCGTGGTACTGTTATTTCTCTGCTCAATCATGCTTCCTTCTTTGAGGAAGGTGTTTGACCGGATAAAAAATACTATTTTATATATATCAACTCAAAATAGAATACGAAACAATAATACAAATTGTATACCTTTAGCTTTAAGAAAAACCTGGGTAAATACTGGTTTGGAAACTGGGTAACATGTTATTTCTCTGCTCAATCATGCTTCCGTCTTTAAGGAAGGTGTTTGACCGGATAAAAATACTATTTTATATATATCAACTCAAAATAGAATACTAAACAATAATACAAATTGTATACCTTTAGCTTTAAGAAAAACCTGGGTAAATACTGGTTTGGAAACTGGGTAACATATGGGATTGCTGGATTGTTTCAGGCGTAGGTTACACATATGAATGTGTTGAGGGTGGATATAAATAGGAACGGCCTCGTAGGGGCCAAAAAGCCTCCTGAAGTTTTCCGTTTATTCTTAAACTCTTATGGTTGACAGGCCAGGGATTGACAGCTGGGCTTGGAGGAGAAGTCCGGATATTAACGAAGCCATTACGACCTGCTCCAGCAGCCTGAAGCTACAGTCTGAAGCTACAGCCTAAAATGTGTCAGTCGTGCACGAAACATTCTCACGATTTAGACAGTATAAACGTGAAGAATTAACGGGGTGTTATTTACGCTAAAATGTCAACGTGAGAGTAACATAACACCTCGACACGTATCGCACGTGTTTGGCGGACCACGACACGTATCGCACGTGTTTGGCGGACCACGACACGTATCACACATGTTTGGTGGACCAGGACACGTATCACACATGTTTGGTGGACCAGGACACGTATCGCACGTGTTTGGTGGACCACGACACGTATCACACATGTTTGGTGGACCACGACACGTATCGCACATGTTTGGCGGACCACGACACGTATCGCACGTGTTTGGCGGACCACGACACGTATCGCACGTGTTTGGCGGACCACGACACGTATCGCACGTGTTTGGCGGACCACGACACGTATCGCACGTGTTTGGCGGACCACGACACGTATCGCACGTGTTTGGCTGACCACGACACGTATCGCACGTGTTTGGCGGACCACGACACGTATCGCACGTGTTTGGCGGACCACGACACGTATCGCACGTGTTTGGCGGACCACGACACGTATCGCACGTGTTTGGCGGACCACGACACGTATCGCACGTGTTTGGCGGACCACGACACGTATCGCACGTGTTTGGCGGACCACGACACGTATCGCACGTGTTTGACGGACCACGACACGTATCGCACGTGTTTGGCGGACCACGACACGTATCGCACGTGTTTGGCGGACCACGACACGTATCGCACGTGTTTGGTGGACCACGACACGTATCGCACGTGTTTGGCGGACCACGACACGTATCGCACGTGTTTGGCGGACCACGACACGTATCGCACATGTTTGGCGGACCAGGACACGTATCGCACGTGTTTGGCGGACCACGACACGTATCGCACGTGTTTGGCGGACCACGACACGTATCGCACATGTTTGGCGGACCAGGACACGTATCGCACGTGTTTGGTCGACGTATCCAGGAAACGAGGCGTCAGTTACCCTGACAGAGACATAGATGAACTAACACCATCAACACCCATGTCTGTAGTTCCTAAATCAGGCTGAATATATTCTCTTATTCATCCCATGAAATCACGATTGATATTTCACAAGTATTATTTAACAAACAACACTTAATCTATTATTAATTAAGTTAAACAACCTTCAAACTTATACAAAACACGCCAAGAATAAGTTTTCGACACGTAAAGTTATGAGACTAAACTTTCTATAACATGTGCGTACATAATGTTTCATGACTTCGATAGATCTTCTATTTTACTCACGGATCGAAAGCAGATAATTAGGCCATTCAGCTGTGTTGACATGCATGACAGCTCTGATGAGATATCCAGTCGATATAACAGGCTCTGGCAGGTTGAATCAGTGCTCCAGAGCTGTCATTGTGTTCCTTGACTGCTCAGTGGAGGTCATTGTGTACCCTGACTGCTCAGTGGAGGTCATTGTGTTCCCTGAGTGTTCCATGTAAGTCATTGTGTTCCCTAACTGTTCCACGGAGATACTCCTGCTCACTTTGTGTTCATCATTACGAACTATAAACATATGTCACCTCATAAACTTCCCTACCTCCTACTCTCTCATACAGCTCATAAAAAATATAATACATATTCCCCGGAATTAATAGACGATACAAAATACAATAGGACTACTAGCCCATTCGAGGGCTAATAGGCTTGCACGTGGCCTGATGACACAAACGAGTACAATAAGACCTATGCACAACTGTCGCCCTTACAGCCGTCGACGTACCGCGCCAAATGGACAGTCATTAGTAGTGGAAAATGCGACACTGAGCCCAATTTTTAAGCACTTCGGTGCGCGCTTGGACGGGCGCCTTACACCATCCGGTCGGGTGTTGCGGGATCGACTTATGAGGTCCGTGTGCTAACGACGGGGAGGGGGGGAGGGGGGGATGTGGGTAGTAGTAGTAGCAGAGTGTTTGATGAGGGCGATGTGTTTTCCTTGTAGGTGAGTACACACACATACATACACACGCACATACATACACACACACACACACACACACACACACACACATACACACACACATACACACACACACACACACACACACACACACACACACACACACACACACACACACACACACACACACACACACACACACACACACACACATCAGTGCCCAAATGAGCCACAGAGATATTAGAAAGAACTTTTTCAGTGTCAGAGTGGTTGACAAATGGAATGCATTAGGCAGTGATGTGGTGGAGGCTGACTCCATACACAGTTTCAAGTGTAGATATGATAGAGCCCAGTAGGCTCAGGAACCTGTACACCAGTTGATTGACGGTTGAGAGGCGGGACCAAAGAGCCAATGCTTAACCCCCCGCGAGCACAAATAGGTGAGCGCACACACACACACACACACACACACACACACTTAGAATGCACCAGTTCCCACAGAACACATAAAACCTGTCCCCTCCTGACTGGAGTTCATTAACGTTACAAAAGATCGACCTCATATACCCCAGGACCCCCAGCTCATCTTACCAAGCACACAGTAACAGATCAACACAGTGACTGCTAATGTCAGTTCTAACAAAGCCAGCCAAGCAAAGGGCGAACACTGTCAGAGGGGGACAAGCACTTGTGGTCGGTCAATTCCATCATTATATACTAACCGCGAAGTCTGAGAGTCATGCAATCTCAGTATTTTTCTTCCATGTATAACTGCTCATATGTGGCGTAGCGAACTTGCACGAGATTCGAGACTTCGGTAAGGGAAGCAGAGGTGTATATATATATATATATATATATATATATATATATATATATATATATATATATATATATATATATATATATATATATATATATATATATCGAGCCACACGGGGTGGAAGGTGGTAAGTGTGTGGAGATATGGTCCGCAGTCGAGGCGCTGCCTGAGCCTCTTGTGAGTCCGATAATGACACAGTGATACAAAGGTCATGCCAAACTCACGCACTCGCGTGCACTCACGCCAACACCACCAGCGAAAGTGGCTGCATTACCTGCCTTCACGATGTACAAGACGAGGTTAAGGAACTGTTGTTCGAGCTAGTCAGCTCGTCATAGTGAGTGCAACTTGGGGAGTATACACTTAGACAAATATGCTTTAACACACACATACGCACGCACAAAAACACACACACATCAGAGACTTGCCGGTCAGGTCCAGTAGGAGTTCCATGAGTGTATGGAGCCTCCCTTACCCCTTAGTTCTGGACGACTATGGAAAGCTTCTCTAGCTTTCCCTTAGCCCTGGAAGAGTATATGGAAGCTCCAAGTCTATGTGATAATGCTATCTTGAGGTTATCTTGAGATGATTTCGGGGCTTTAGTGTCCCCGCGGCCCGGTCCTCGACCAGGCCTCCACCCCCAGGAAGCAGCCCGTGACAGTTGACTAACACCCAGGTACCTATTTTGCTGCTAGGTAACAGAGGCATAGGGTGCAAGAAACTTTGCCCATTGTTTCTCGCCGGCGCCCGGGACCGAACCCGGGACCACAGGATCACAAGTACAGTGTGCTGTCCGCTCGGCCGACCGGCTCCCGTCCCGAGAGAGGCAGGGAGAACGGAAGGAAGAGAAGAGAAGGGAACAGGGTGTAGAGAGAGAGACAGACAGAGGGAATGGAGAGAGAGAGATAGAGACCCGGGCACCGCCGGCTAGCCCATCTACTCTATTAAAAATAAAAAAAAAACAGAAAAAAAGATCGTGGTCTATATTTCACAAGTAAGATATCAAAAGATATCTTAGTTTTATGTTCATATATAGACAAGAAAATATAACAAACGTAGGTAATTATTATTCGTCGTTAAGCTTAAAGTGGATATACTCACCGTGAGGTGCCTGCCTATTCCAGGTGTGCATATACCTGTATATACTCAGTATACTCTGATCCTAACCTACGACCACCAGAGTATATTTGCCAGTTAGTCAGTAAACTAATGTCTCGGTCTTAATATACGTCCTGAGGTTGATTAGCTTTAAGGGAGAGGTAGAAATAGCTTAAGCTACTCTATCCCTTTGAGATGTATTTAGCTTTAAGGGGTAGAAATAGCTTAAGCTACTCTATCCCTTTGAGATGTATTTAGCTTTAAGGGGTAGAAATAGCTTAAGCTACTCTATCCCTTTGAGATGTATTTAGCTTTAAGGGGTAGAAATAGCTTAAGCTACTCTATCCCTTTGAGATGTATTTAGCTTTAAGGGGTAGAAATAGCCTAAGCTACTCTATCCCTTTGAGATGCATTTCTCTCTTGTCTCAATAAACGAACTTGAACTTGATTAAGCGTAACAGCTAAACCAATTTGAATAAAAGCTACAACTTTGTGGTTGTACAAATGTGTGTTGGACATCAATGAGCCGGTCTCGAGATAGTCGAGACCGTCGGGTAGGAAAGACTTGGGTAAATACTGGTTCAGTAACAGGGTTGTTGATTTGTGGAACCAATTGCCGCGTAACATTGTGGAGGTGGGGTCCCTCGATTGTTTCAAGCGTGGGTTGGACACTCGAAACACTCACCTTAACTACCCTGCCAGATTGGCCAATAGCCAAGACGAATTACCACAACAACTACGTCACATTGTCTGGTCCAATTACTCTGCTGACCATACAAATACCTGTCATTACAACTGTTGTGATAACTTTGAAGACTGCAGCTTTTCAGGTGTTTGGGAACTTGTTAATTCTTGTAAATGTAAACTAATCACTGTAATGTGTGTGTTTTGAATAATTGCATTAGATGGTCCAAAGTCAGTCATAGTTCTATATTCATGCAAGCCTCGTTGGCCAGTTGATGAGTGCATGATATCTAATGAGTGCATGATATCATCTAATGAGTGCATGATATCATCTAATGAGTGCATGATATCATCTAATGAGTGCATGATATCATCTAATGAGTGCATGATATCATCTAATGAGTGCATGATATCATCTAATGAGTGCATGATATCATCTAATGAGTGCATGATATCATCTAATGAGTGCATGATATCATCTAATGAGTGCATGATATCATGTAGTGAGTGCATGATATCTAATGAGTGCATGATATCATCTAATGAGTGAATGATATCATCTAATGAATGCTTGATATCATCTAATGAGTGCATGATATCATCTAATGAGTGCATGATATCATCTAATGAGTGCATGATAGCATCTAATGAGTGCATGATATCATCTAATGAGTGCATGATATCATCTAATGAGTGCATGATATCATCTAACGAGTGCATGATATCATCTAATGAGTGCATGATATTATCTAATGAGTGCATGATATCTCCTAATGAGTGCATGATATCATCTAACGAGTGCATGATATCATCTAATGAGTGCATGATATCTAACGAGTGCATGATATCATCTAATGAGTGCATGATATTATCTAATGAGTGCATGATATCATCTAATGAGTGCATGATATCATCTAATGAGTGCATGATATCTAATGAGTGCATGATATTATCTAATGAGTGCATGATATCATCTAATGAGTGCATGATATCATCTAATGAGTGCATGATATCATCTAATGAGTGCATGGTATCATCTAATGAGTGCATGATATCATCTAATGAGTGCATGATATCATCTA
The DNA here is from genome assembly GCF_040958095.1 of Procambarus clarkii. NCBI lineage: Eukaryota > Metazoa > Arthropoda > Malacostraca > Decapoda > Cambaridae > Procambarus > Procambarus clarkii. The sequence goes on along the minus strand of NC_091202.1, from coordinate 26,400,738 downwards.
ATGAGTGCATGATATTATCTAATGAGTGCATGATATTATCTAATGAGTGCATGATATCATCTAATGAGTGCTTGATATCATCTAATGAGTGCATGATATCATCTAATGAGTGCATGATATCATCTAATGAGTACATGATATCATCTAATGAGTGCATGATATCTAGTGAGTGCATGATATCATCTAATGAGTGCATGATATCACCTAATGAGTGCATGATATCATCTAATGAGTGCATGATATCATCTAATGAGTGCATGATATCATCTAACGAGTGCATGATATCATCTAATGAGTGCATGATATCATCTATCCAGCTGCTGGGCGCTAGGATACTCACCTTATATGTTGTATAACTAAAATGTTGTATTTTTTAAAGTTTTTGGTCTCATTGCTCAGAAAATAAATCTGATAATACACTGTGACTTAACGTGATGTTTTCAGGGAGTTTTTATTGTATAATTTGATGCCAACTTATAGTAAAGAAATAATTTTCCTACCTCTAGTAGGAAAATAGAGAAAATCTAGTAGAGAGAGAGAGTGAGAGAGAGAGAGAGAGAGAGAGAGAGAGAGAGAGAGAGAGAGAGAGAGAGAGAGAGAGAGAGAGAGAGAGAGAGAGTGTGAAGCCAGTCAGCAGGTCCATGAGTTATCAACAGCCAACAAGCCGTCTAGTGGATTAAACCGGCCGACTGGTTTCCTGATACCCACAATCCCCACTCCCCCCCCCCCCCCCCTACCTCAACGCCCCTATTCCACGCCCCCTCTCAATCCACACAATACCCCTGCACTCACCCCCCTCAACCCACTCTCATGAGAAGTGGAATATAGCAAAGAGAGGAAGTGAGAAGGTTAAAGTGGAGAGTGGGAAGAATTAGAGAGTGGGAAGGGGCAATATTATGAGGAGAGAGCACATGTTCCCAGCCTGAGAGATACGCGTAGGTGTGAGTGTGTGTTTTATGAGGCGCTGTTTTGTCTGTGTAGAAGCGCCTCATGGCTGGTTTTATGGCTTGTGAGGAGTGGGAGAGTGGAGTGTCATCGTGGCAATAGGGAGGGCTGGCATGATTGCTTGGTAGATAGGAACAACCCTTGTACACTCAGATATTGAACTTAGGCTCTGGGTGATGAAGCACGTGGAGAGAGAGAGAGAGAGAGAGAGAGAGAGAGAGAGAGAGAGAGAGAGAGAGAGAGAGAGAGAGAGAGAGAGAGAGAGAGAGAGAGAGAGAGAGAGAGACTAGTCACAGGAAAGACCCAGGACCGTTGACATATCCTCTGGCATTTTGAGCGACAATTTCCAGCGAGTGAGTACTCGAGGCTTCAAGACTATCCTGCGTATATCATTTCTTTTTTTATTCTGCGACAAAGAGGTACTCTTTTTGCCGGCCGGTTGAGGCCTCTTGGTTTCAGTGTCCTCGCCGTCTTGTAGCGATCTTCAGACACCTGTTCCCGCTGCTTCAGTGTCCGTAACTACCGCTGAGGTAGTTCTGGACATTGTCTTCTGATACGGCCATTAGTTACTGCCACTTTGTCTCGGGTTTTCCTCAGCTGGGCTCCTAAATTGCCTTGTTCCCACTCACATATCTCCTGGGCGTTCACTCTTTTCTGTTCCACCGGCCGCTCATACGTTAATGTTTCTTGTGCCTAGTCCGTTCTGGTTCGTCCTGCGTGTGTGTGTGTGTGTGTGTGTGTGTGTGTGTGTGTGTGTGTGTATGTGTGTGTGTGTGTGTGTGTGTGTACTCAACTAATTGTGCTGCTTGCGGGGGTTGAGCTTTGGCTCTTTGGTCCTTTGTGTGTGTGTGTGTGTGTGTGTGTGTGTGTGTGTGTGTGAGCATGTAAATATGGTTATATAAGGGTCTATATTTTCTTGGTCGAGTGCTTGCATTCTAGGTCGTATAATGTCTCCACTTTAAACCATCTACATGTACAGACGCTGTAAAAGTGCCTCGTTACATCTGTGTCTCACCTCGCTTCTGTCTATTACTCTCTGTGTCTCATCTCGCTTTTGTCTATTACTCTGTCTCATCTATCCAATACTCTGTGTCTCAGCTGGGTTTCTGAGAGCCGCCACCTCCAGCAGATATAACCATATTCATGTTTACTTTCCTAAATCATTTTCGCTATGAAGACAATGTCGCGTCATCCAAAATCTTCCCAGCTTACATCTATCGCAGACAACGAGATCGAACCAATAATAGACCCGCAAGCATTGATATGCAAGATTATAATAAATTATGAATGTTGATTAGACAAGAAAATTGAGATAGACTTAAAAAAGGAGAAAATATCAATGGCCGGATAAATGGCTGGCGAGGCCTTCCTTGGGAAGTATTGACCCAGGGTAATCATCATGGGCAGCACTTATTCTAGGGGGGTCTCGAACGGTCGATCTATCGCCATGCGTCTATCGACCTGCTCCCTCTGTCGACGAGTGGTCGATCTATCGCCTCACGTCTATCGACCTGCTCCCTCTGTCGACGAGTGGTCGATCTATCGCCTCTATCGACTGGATAGATGGATCAATAGACGGAGGGCTGGATGGATGGATAGCGATACGATTTACAAATGTGTAAATCATATTTACCGCTGCCACTCTTTTGGTTAGTCACGTAGTCTGTTTACCGCTACAAGAGTTTAATGTTGTTTGTTCCCTAGTTATGTCTAACTTGTTTATCGAGGCACTAGTTTACCATTGTTTGTTCTCTAGCCACGTGTACTTGTTCAGCGTGTCAGGTGTGGTTCAGGTGTGTGTAGTGAGGCTTCGTGTATGTGTTGAACGTGTCTCGTGTGGTCCATCACTCCCCGACAACTGGTAATTACTGGACTCCTCAAGGTGGTATTAATCGAGCATATTTTATAAGCGAGTATTACTTCAGTGTTCATGGCGGCCCGACACGCCAGGCTGCCGCTGTGGCTCTCAGCTATTGCTGTCTTCAGCTCTTATTGCTAACTTATAAATGCGTTTTATTTCATATATGTTTATGCTTATGTGCTTGTTTTGATGTGCTATTGTGTGTGTACTCACCTATTTATGCTTGCAGGATCGAGCATTGACTCTTGGATCCTGCCTTTCTAGCCATCGGTTGTTTACAGCAATGACTCCTGTCCCTAATTTTAACATTATGAATAGAGTTTGCTTCCACAACCTGTTCCTTAAGTGCATTCTATTTTTCCACTACTCTCACGCTAAAAGAAAACTTCCTAACATCTCTGTGACTCATCTGAATTTCCAGTTTCCACCCATGTCCCCTCGTTCTGTTACTATTACGTGTGAACATTTCGTCTATTTCCTCTTTGTCAATTCCCCTGAGTATTTTATATGTCCCTATCATATCTCGTCTCTCCCTTCTTTTCTCTAGTGTCGTAAGGTTCAGTTCCTTCAGAAGCTCTTCATATCCCATGTGTGTGTGTGAGTGTCTACGAGGAAAGACTACGGGAATTAAACCTCACGTCGCTAGAAGACAGAAGACTTAGGGGGAATATGATCACCACGTACAAGATTCTCAGAGGAATTGACAGGGTAGATAAAGACGGGCTATTTAATACAAGGGGCACACGCACTAGGGAACACAGGTGGAAACTGAGTGCCCAAATGAGCCACAGAGATATTAGAAAGAATTTTTTTAGTGTCAGAGTAGTTGACAAATGGAATGCATTAGGAAGTGATGTGGTGGAGGCTGACTCCATACACAGTTTCAAGTGTAGATATGATAGAGCCCAATAGGCTCAGGAACCTGTACACCTGTTGATTGACAGTTTAGAGGCGGGTCCAAAGAGCCAGAGCTCAACCCCCGCAAGCACAAATAGGTGAGTACACACACACACACACACACACACACACACACACACACACACACACACACACACACACACACACACACACACACACACACACATACACCACACACACCACACACACCACACACACACACACACACACACACACACACACACACACACACACACACACACACACAACACACACAACACACACAAAACACACACACACACACACACACACACACACACACACACACACACACACACACACACACACACACACACACACACACACACACACACACACTCTCGCTCTCCCACAAACAAGAGACACTGGAAGATGGACAAGAGGCAATGAGATTGACAGGTTAATTTATAGTGTTGATTCGGTATTGATTGGTCGCCTGCCTTGAACACTAAGTTCGAACTTATACACACACAGGGAGGGAGCTGGTCGGCCGAGCGGACAGCACACTCGACTTGTGATCCTGTGGTCCTGGGTTCGATCCCGGGCGCCGGCGAGAAACAATAGGCAAAGTTTTTGTCACCCTATGCCCCTGTTACCTAGCAGTAAAATAGGTACCTGGGTGTTAGTCAGCTGTCACGAGCTGCTTCCTGGGGGTGGAGGCCTGGTCGAGGACCGGGCTGCGGGGACACTAAAGCCCCGAAATCATCTCAAGATAACATCTCAATATAACATCTCACACACAATATCTATATTGTGTGTGAGATGTCATCAATACCTTTATTGATGACTTGAGTCATCAATAAAGGTATTCGTCCTCTCATTTGCATATTGTCTTTGCTTAAGGTATTGCGTAACCTCACCTCAGATATATACACTTCACTGATACAACTGTCTATGTGACAGATATCAAGATGCTCTCTCTCATGTTGTAGATATCAAGATGCTCTCTCTCTCTCTCTCATGTGACAGATATCAAGATGCTCTCTCTCTCTCATGTGACAGATATCAAGATGCTCTCTCTCTCATGTTCCCGTCTTGCAAGATAGCAATCATTGTCATTTAAGATAACAGTACCTTGCAGTACTGTCATCACAATAATATAACTAAACCAAAAAAAAATGTACCAGTCCAAGGTATCGTCTACATTTTTTAAGATAATGAAAGTGAAGCTGAATTCAATGCTAATTAACAAGGATCATCTGGCGTACAATGGCCTCGTTACCTGTGATTAGTTACACTCACCTGAGATATGGTCCATTTAAGCTCGTTCCGCTAAGCCAATGCGTAATTCTACGCCAAATTAGCAGCAGTGAATTTTTAAACACTGTGCATTTTCATGAATACCTGGTCGACCCCCTCACTATAGTCACTATCTGGTCGACCCCCTCACTATGGTCAGTATCTGGTCGACCCCCTCACTATGGTCACTCTCTGGTCGACCCCCTCACTATGGTCACTATCTGGTCGACCCCCTCACTATGGTCACTATCTGGTCGACCCCCTCACTATGGTCACTATCTGGTCGACCCCCTCACTATGGTCACTATCTGGTCGACCCCCTCACTATGGTCACTATCTGGTCGACCCCCTCACTATGGTCACTATCTGGTCGACCCCCTCACTATGGTCACTATCTGGTCGACCCCCTCACTATGGTCACTATCTGGTCGACCCCCTCACTATGGTCACTATCTGGTCGACCCCCTCACTATGGTCACTATCTGGTCGACCCCCTCACTATGGTCACTATCGGCGCCATTTTGTGCGTGTGGCTCACTGTGTGTATGGTGACATGATCCTGGTGAGTGTGTCATCATTGACGACCTCTCGTCTCCGTCATCATCCCTTCTACTCACCATCACCACATAATCTACTCACCATCACCACATAATCTACTCACCATCACCACATAATCTACTCACCATCACCACATAATCTACTCACTATCACCAGATAATCTACTCACCATCACCACATAATCTACTCACCATCACCTCATAATCTACTCACCATCACCAGATAATCTCCTCACCATCACCAGATAATCTCCTCACCATCACCATACAATCTACTCACCATCACCATACAATCTACTCACCATACAATCTACTCACCATCACCTGATAATCTACTCACCATCACCTGATAATCTGCTCACCATCACCAGATAATCTACTCACCATCACCACATAATCTACTCACCATCACCAGATAATCTACTCACCATCACCACATAATCTACTCACCATCATATAATCTACTCACCATCCCCACATAATCTACTCACCATCACCACATAATCTACTCAACATCACCACATAATCTACTCACCATCACCACATAATCTACTCACCATCACCACATAATCTACTCACTATCACCAGATAATCTACTCACCATCACCACATAATCTACTCACCATCACCTCATAATGTACTCACCATCACCAGATAATCTCCTCACCATCACCAGATAATCTCCTCACCATCACCATACAATCTACTCACCATCACCATACAATCTACTCACCATCACCATACAATCTACTCACCATCACCTGATAATCTACTCACCATCACCTGATAATCTGCTCACCATCACCAGATAATCTACTCACCATCACTACATAATCTACTCACCATCACATAATCTACTCACCATCACATAATCTGCTCACCATCACCATACAATCTACTCATCATCACCATACAATCTACTCACCATCACCACATAATCTACTCACCATCACCATACAATCTACTCACCATCACCACATAATCTGCTCACCATCACCACATAATCTACTCACCATCACCACATAATCTACTCACCATCACCACATAATCTACTCAACATCACATAATCTACTCACCATCACTACATAATCTACTCACCATCACCATACAATCTACTCACCATCACCACATAATCTACTCACCATCACCACATAATCTACTCACCATCACCATCCTACCTACTCTCACCATCTCACTAATAGTGACAATAATTGCTATTGTCACGTTATCAGGTGTTGATAGTGGACATTAATTAAGTGTATTCAGGTGAGTCCTTCACGGCTCTGACCATCACAACAACAACACGAATTACAACCAATAAACTCATGGGAATATTCCACCAATGATATCAATGATATCAAAAGATATCACACACATATTAAACTGCAAACATGTTATTTTATTGACCCAGGAATGACACAGTTAACACCTTTCAGGAAAGCTATATCACCACTGGTATAACCACTGGTATAACACCTCTCAGGAAGGCTATACTACCACTGGTATAACCACTGGTATAACACCTCTCAGGAAGGCTATACCACCACTGCCCAACTCTGATATACTGGAATAATAATAAATTTTTAACTGTGTAATTTAACATGGGTAAGAGCTAAGTTAATTGCCTTACAATGCCACAATTCAACTGTATAATAACATAAGAACAGAGGTCACTTACCGCTAGAATAACAAAATGTTTTTGAACTTTGTTCATAATTACAGTAACTTGAACATATAAATTAGCTCATATGAGGTACTTTAGAAAGACTAATCAATCTCTTCACAGAGTAATTGGTTAACATCCTACGCGAGGATAATTATCTTGGGTGAAGAAGGTAATGAGATAGTGATCACAGGCTTATTGACCACTCAAACACGATAAGAACAAACTAAGCCTTTTGTAAAGACTGAGAACTTTCCCAGACACTGCCAGGAAGCTTTAAGATCTTTCCTCAAGCCTGACGGTCTTTGTGTCCCTTCAATAAACAGTTTACAAGCCTGCAAACCTCACAATTTCTCCATTGGAGACTTTCGACTTTGGTGAGAGGAGTGACCTGCTGCATGGGTAACAGCTTCTCACCCGTATCAACCTACCCTGGCTTTGCGCCCTGGTGAGGCCACTCCAGACCGACAACCAGAGCGCAACTCCATAGTCTCCTGTGACTGCCCGATGCCTATTAAAAAACCTCATAGCCATTAAGAGCTTTTAAACTGTTTAATATATGTAAACAAAGATCCCCCATCATGTAGGAAAAGATGCACAGGTTTCGTAAGGGTTTGCGTCAATGATCGACAAATCTTGATATAGGTCATTAGACATGAAAGAGCCATAAGTTGAGTGTAACTTGTGAGTAACCGACCGGGAGGCCGGTCGGCCGAGCGGACAGCACACTCTACTCGTGATCCTGTGGTCCCGGGTTCGATCCCGGGCGCCGGCGAGAAACAATGGGCAGAGTTTCTTTCACCCTATGCCCCCTGTTACCTAGCAGTAAAATAGGTACCTGGGTGTTAGTCAGCTGTCGCGGGCTGCTTCCTGGGGGTGGAGGCCTGGTCGAGGACCGGGCCGCGGGGACACTAAAAGCCCCGAAATCATCTCAAGATAACCTCAAGATAACTTGTAAGTAACTTGTGAGTAACTTGTGAGCAAGAAATCCTTGCCATTTCCGCACACATTGCAATTTATCGGCAAATCTACGGGCTCACCATAGCCCGTGCTACTTGAAACTTTTTGCTCCAAGAAACGAATCTTAAACAACAATTTATCGGCAAGACGTCCCTGGGGAACTCTGCATGCTCCCAGCAGAACCACAGCAACATTGCTAATTCAACAGGAGAATATCTCTGCATCAGCAGACATTGCAAGCATCTATATTTGAACATATCAGAAGGACAGTCAAGTTATAACGTGATCATGTCACCGGGAGAGAGACAAGTGACCCAATGACCAATACTTTTAAATCAAGACGTCACATTACTGGCTGAAGAAATCACATATTATTTAATCATTGAAAGAACTGATTAGCATCAAATATTATGTTTGATAAGACCAAAAAACAAGTTTTCTGTGATTGCATCGGATTAAAGCAGTTCAAGTATGCGAAGGGCTAACTTATCTACCCGTCAAGGGGGTTTAATCGATTCTAGCTACTGGCGATCACATGGAATAATAGATATAGATATCTCCACTTTCTCTATCGCGAGCAGAAATATATGTAAATAATTCACCAGATTATCAAGGGATCGATACACGGATCTGCACACATGAGGCAGATGCCTTGTGAAGGAGGACAGCTTGGGCGGTCTCGCTTCATGCAGGTCGGCGTTCAATCCCCGACCGTCTAAATGGTTGGGCACCATTCCTTTCCCCTTGTCCCATCCCAAATCCTGAACCCCTTCCCAGTGCTATATAGTCGTAATGGCTTGGCGCTTTCCTGTAATAAAAAAAAACCCTGTCTGCACACTACACCTGCTGACAGCACACACCTGCTAAACACCTGGTGATGAGCAGGTTTGCCCCCGCTTATCACTAACAATCAGAGGCAAACCTGACCTCCGAAAGCACCATTAGTGTAACACCAAAATGTTATCATGTATGAAATCCTTAAGCTGGATTAGGTGAGATACTGTTTCCTGTATATTATACAACAGGTCCCCCTACACCTGTTGGAATACAACAGGTCCCCCTACACCTGCTGGAATACAACAGGTCCCACTACACACAGCCACTGTACGCGAGGTCGGTTACAGTAGACACCGGTTAAGGACTAAGAGAATGAGAGCCCTGAACTAAATTAACCTGATTTGATGTCGTAGCAATTTGGCAGAGATGTCTGAGTGGCATTCACAGCGGCTGTAGTGTGCGTCCAGGAGCACACTAGTCACCTGTTATCATCCTTATTGATATCACCAGGATGTTATCATCCTTATTGACACCACTTATATATAAATATATATATTACACAGAGTGCCATGGTAGAAGTCACTGCCACATAGGCTGGGGACAGTTGCCAGTTGCCACACAGGCTAGTAACAGTTGCCAGTTGCCACACAGGCTGGAGACTGTTGCCAGTTGCCACACAGGCTGGTAACAGTTGCCAGTTGCCACATAGGCTGGGGACTGTTGCCAGTTGCCACACAGGCTGGAGACTGTTGCCAGTTGCCACACAGGCTGGTAACAGTTGCCAGTTGCCACACAGGCTGGAGACTGTTGCCAGTTGCCAGTTGCCAGTTGCCACACAGGCTGGAGACTGTTGCCAGTTGCCACACAGGCTGGTAACAGTTGCCAGTTGCCACACAGGCTGGAAACTGTTGCCAGTTGCCACACAGGCTGGAGACTGTTGCCAGTTGCCACACAGGCTAGAGACCGTTGCCAGTTGCCACAAAGGCTGGTGACCGTTGCCAGTTGCCACACAGACTGGAGACCGTTGGCAGTTGCCACACAGACTGGAGACCGTTGGCAGTTGCCACACAGGCTGGAGACTGTTCCCAGTTGCCACAAAGGCTGGTGACCGTTGCCAGTTGCCACACAGACTGGAGACTGTTGCCAGTTGCCACACAGGCTGGAGACAGTTGCCAGTTGCCACACAGGCTGGTGACTGTTCCCAGTTGCCACAAAGGCTGGTGACCGTTGCCAGTTGCCACACAGACTGGAGACCGTTGGCAGTTGCCACACAGACTGGAGACTGTTGCCAGTTGCCACACAGGCTGGTAACAGTTGCCAGTTGCCACACAGGCTGGAGACAGTTGCCAGTTGCCACACAGGCTGGGGGACCAGTTGCCACACAGGCTGGAGACAGTTGCCATTTGCCACACAGGCTGGGGGACCAGTTGCCACACAGGCTGGGGGACCAGTTGACACACAGGCTGGGGGACCAGTTGACACACAGGCTACTGCTCTACGCTACTTAAGTTACAACTTAATGTTTCCCATAAAATCCAGGAACCCATTTTTTATGGTCCTCGCACTTAGTCTAAAACTCATGATCCGTTTTTTGCGGTGAGATTGTATAGAAAATGGAGTATTATCGGTATATTTCTGGTGCAGAGAATGATGGGAAATTGATGATATTCCTGTCATATTGCTGGCTGTATTTACCTCGCTGTATTCTACCTGTCCTCTTGCATAATACATCATATTTTGACGTTTAAATCCCCAGGCACTACGGGCTCACCATAACCCGTGCTACTTGGAACTTTATTCCAGGTAGCGAATCTTTAACAACAACAGTTTAAATCCCCCTAAAGTCAAGGTAAAATGTGCTAAAAATCACAGCATAAATTGACGTGATGTTCCGTTTTCTATTCGTGAGCTATTAGTTGGGTTAGGTTCGGGCAATTTAGTAAATCAGTTTAGTGTGAAGGCTGGAGAGGCCGGGGTGTTCTGTTCTCAAAGGACATTAAGAAATTGTAATTGTAAGATTAATTGTAATTGAAATTGTAATTGTAAATTAACCCCCCCCCCACACACACACAGGAAGTAGCCCGTAGCAGCTGTCTAACTCCCAGGTACCTATTTACTGCTAGGTAACAGGGTGAAAGAAATTCTGCCCATTTTGTTTCCGCCATCATCGGGAAATCAAACCCGGAGCCTAGGATTACGAGTCCAGAGCGCTGTCCACTCAGCTATCAGGCCCCACATGTGTATGTGTGTGTGTGGATGTGGTTTGTGTATTTTGTCTTTATTTCTGCCCCAGCGAACCCTTGATTTGTTTACAATATGTAAACACATCAACATGATGTGTTTACATTACGTAAACACATCAACATCAGGCCTGTTAGTCAACTTTTTCTCTCTGTCAGAGTTAGTTAATTACCTATCATTATGCATGACAATTTTCCGTTTTTTTTAAAGATTGCAACAATATTGCAAAACGCCTCCCCCCCCCCCCTCCCTCCCCAACCACTTGGGCTGGACGGTAGAGCGACGGTCTCGCTTCATGCAGGTCGCTGTTCAATCCCCGACCGTCCAAGTGGTTGGGCACCATTCCTTCCCCCCCGTCCCATCCCTGATCCTTATCCTGACCCCCTTCCTAGTGCTATATAGTCGTAATGGCTTGGCGCTTTCCCCCCTGATAATTCCCTTCCCTCCCTTCCCTCCCCCCCCCCCACCCAGAGTACTGTGAGGCGTTGAAAATACATCAGGAAAATACAACAATGCGAGAAAATCTTGCAACTTGTAAGAATTTTGAGGTCAGCAGTTGAGAGTCTTGTCTCTATCGTCTTTAGAGACTTTTAATATTATAATTACATGCTTGCGGAAGCGTTTGGGGATATTGCGGTCATTTTAAGCTCTTTATCTCGCTGCTTGACCGACAGTACCTTTTGGGTTGGTGTATTTTTCATGTATTTAATATTAATATCGTTATGTTTCGTTCTGTGTATGAAGAGAAGGAGGAAATCCTTCGCTAGAGTGAAGTTATACATGCAGGACATACATATACATACATGGATCCGGTCGGCCGAGCGGACAGCACGCTGGACTTGTGATCCCTGTGGTCCCGGGTTCGATCCCAGGCGTCGGCGAGAAACAATGGGCAGAGTTTCTTTCACTCTATGCCCCTGTTACCTAGCAGTAAAATAGGTACCTGGGTGTTAGTCAGCTGTCACGGGCTGCTTCCTTGGGGGTGGAGGCCTAGTCGAGGACCGGGCCGCGGGGACACTAAAGCCCCGAAATCATCTCAAGATAACCTCAAGAAGGACTCATCACACTTCATCTGTGTTATACAGACTCATACAACACAACACACACACAATATACACAAGTTTCTGCTAAAGTTGTATGTTTCTAGTAGTTCGTCTGTGGTGTATATATGTACTTGCGGGGGTTGAGCTCTGGCTCTTTGGTCCCGCCTCTCAACCGTCAATCAACAGGTGTACAGGTTCCTGAGCCTATTGGGCTCTATCATATCTACACTTGAAACTGTGTATGGAGTCAGCCTCCACCACATCACTTCCTAATGCATTCCATTTGTTAACCACTCTGACACGTGTGTGTGTGTGTGTGTGTGTGTGTGTGTGTGTACTCACCTATATGTACTCACCTATATGTGCTTGCAGGATCGAGCATTGACTCTTGGATCCCGCCTTTCTAGCTATCGGTTGTTTACAGCAATGACTCCTGTCCCATTTCCCTATCATACCTAGTTTTAAAAGTATGAATAGTATTTGCTTCCACAACCTGTTCCCCAAGTGCATTCCATTTTTCTACTACTCTCACGCTAAAAGAAAACTTCCTAACATCTCTGTGACTCATCTGAGTTTCCAGTTTCCACCCATGTCCCCTCGTTCTGTTATTATTACGTGTGAACATTTGATCTATTTCCACTTTGTCAATTCCCCTGAGTATTTTATATGTCCCTATCATATCTCCTCTCTCCCTTCTTTTCTCTAGTGTCGTAAGGTTCAGTTCCTTCAGCCGCTCTTCATATCCCATCCCTCGTAGCTCTGGGACAAGCCTCGTCGCAAACCTCTGAACCTTCTCCAGTTTCTTTATGTGTTTCTTCAGGTGGGGGCTCCATGATGGCGCGGCATACTCTAAGACGGGTCTCACGTAGGCAGTGTAAAGCGCCCTAAAAGCTTCCTCATTTAGGTTTCTGAATGAAGTTCTAATTTTCGCCAGTGTAGAGTACGCTGCTGTCGTTATCCTATTTATATGTGCCTCAGGAGTTAGATTAGGTGTCACATCCACTCCCAGGTCTCTTTCTCGAATCGTTACAGGTAGGCTGTTCCCCTTCATTGTGTACTGTCCCTTTGGTCTCCTGTCACCTGATCCCATTTCCATAACTTTACATTTACTGGTGTTAAACTCCAGTAGCCATTTCTCTGACCATCTCTGCAGCCTGTTTAAGTCCTCTTGGAGGATCCTACAATCCTCGTCTGTCACAACTCTTCTCATTAATTTTGCGTCATCTGCAAACATTGACATGTATGACTCCACTCCTGTAAACATATCATTTACGTAAATTAGAAAGAGGATTGGTCCCAGCACCGATCCTTGAGGTACTCCACTTGTTACTGTTCGCCAGTTCGACTTTTCGCCCCTTACCATTACCCTCTGGCTCCTTCCTGTTAGGTAGTTCTTCACCCATACTAGGGCCTTTCCGCTTACTCCTGCCTGCCTCTCAAGTTTGTATAGCAGTCTCATGTGCGGTACCGTATCAAAGGCCTTTTGGCAGTCAAGAAATATGCAGTCTGCCCAGCCTTCTCTGTCCTGCCTTATCCTTGTTACTTTATCATAGAATTCTAAAAGGTTTGTTAGGCATGATTTCCCTGTCCAGAACCCATGTTGGTGCTTGTTTACAAACCCAATGCTCTCCAGGTGCTCAACAAGTCTTAGCCTAATTATTCTTTCAAGTATTTTGCAGGGGATGCTTGTCAGTGATACGGGTCTGTAGTTAAGTGCCTCCTCCCTATCCCCCTTTTTGAAAATCGGTACGACATTTGCCTCCTTCCAGCAACTGGGCAATTCTCCCGACATAAGTGACTCATTGAAGATCATTGCCAGAGGCACGCTGAGAGCCTGCGCTGCCTCTTTAAGTATCCACGGTGATACTTTGTCTGGTCCAACAGCTTTATTTGCATCCAGTGTTGTCAACTGTTTCATTACATCCTCTGCTGTCACCTCTATATCTGATAGTCTTTCATCTTGTGTGTGTGTGTGTGTGTGTGTGTGTGTGTGTGTGAGTGTGTGTGTGTGTGAGTGTGTGTGTGTGTGTGTGTGTGTGTGTGTGTGTGTGTGTGTGTGTGTGTGTGTGTGTGTGTGTGTGTGTGTGTGTGTGTGTGTGTGTGTGTGTATCCTGCAAGTATCCTGTTAGCTACACCGAAGAGGGATTCGAACCAATACTTGGGTACAAGAGAGCATTGATTCAGAGACGCTATGATTTAGCTGACACCAAAAAATATAGTGTAATACTCTCTGTGTTGTCAATATTTAAGCGCAGTTTGATCTTAGAGTTTCCTTGTGAGTCTAACTTCTGCCGTAAACTGCTTCACTCAGCAGTTTATGGCGCGGTGTATACCCCCGCTCCTCCCTGTGAGTATACACACACACACACACACATACACACACACACACACACACACACACACACACACACACACACACACACACACACACACACACACACACACACACACACACACATCCAGGGCTCATCACACCCTGTAATACGGTGCCTCAGACCATACACAAGATATACACAAGTGTATGTTCAGGTTGTATGAAATGTTTTTGGTAAGTATATTTCAGGTTTGTTGTTGTTCATCAGGTGTTGTTTTATTTGTTTTCTTTTTTTTAGTTTCTTCTCGAGATATTTAATGTGTTCCTGTTTCACTGTTTCAGTTCTTCAGTTGTTCACCGGTTCGGTTGTTCACTGGTTCGGTTGTTCACTGGTTGATTTGTTCACTGGTTCAGTTGTTCACTGGTTCAGTTGTTCACTGGTTTCAATGGTTGTGGTGACAAAGGACAGTGTTGATAAACCAGTATCAAACAGTACAAGGTTACAGAGACATTGCATGAGTGCAGGTCAACCGCCTTGAAGAAACAAGTAGTTAACAGTAGCCTCCTCGCTATGTTGACCTCCGGAACACGACACTTGCACAAACTAGTAGATCATTACATGCAATAGTTACACTTAAACCATATCATTGTCTTGCCATAAAACCTGATTTACATCTTAGTGTTCACAGCGTTAATGACACCCGCTAAAGTTTGTCAACTGACTGATAAGTTTAGTGCACGCGAGAGCCGGTTTGATGTTGGTGATGTATCTACATGCCACATGGTATGTAGGATGTCAAAGGGGTTCCTTGGACGTCAGGAGTGGACTATGGCACAAAGTGAGTCTGGATTAAGCACTGGATTCTCCATTGCTCTGGGCAGGACTCTCTATTGCTTCCCCACAACACACACCCACACATTCAATATTTCACCCCGGAGGTTCTGGACCTGACACAGCCACGAGGCTTCTAGATACGGCAGCTCAAGGCTCAGAGAGGGGAAAAAAAAGAAAATGGGAATAGATGGAACATCGTTAATATTAAACAAGGAGAGTGTTTGGACAGCCAATTATTGTCGTGATGATGGTGTGGAGGCTCTCTCTCTCTCTCTCTCTCTCTCTCTCTCTCTCTCTCTCTCTCTCTCTCTCTCTCTCTCTCTCTCTCTCTCTCTCTCTCTCTCTCTCTCTCTCTCTCTCTCTCTAGCTCCTCCTTGAGATTAATTGTTTTAGTCCCCCCCAAAAAACCAGTTCTGGCAAGAGGATTTCTGCTACATTCACATTCTGACATGAGAATACAACAACAATATGTATTACATGAAAATTCTGAGGGATTTCAAACCCATTTGCATTGTAAATGGTTGCAATAATGTTGCAGCAAAAGATTGGGATAACTTTGTGAAGTTGGAGTGATGTGATTATTTAACTTGTGGCGTAGATATATATATATATATATATATATATATATATATATATATATATATATATATATATATATATATATATATATATGTATATATATATATACTGTCTTCTTCACTATGCTCCTATACACACACCCCAGGATCTATGGTACATCAATGTACTTATCTATGTATATATGTATACATATATATGTATAAGGATCTATGGGGAAGCGGTCGGCCGAGCGGACAGCACGCTGGACTTGTGATCCTGTGGTCCCGGGTTCGATCCTAGGCGCCGGCGAGAAACAATGGGCAGAGTTTCTTTCACCCTATGCCCCTGTTACCTAGCAGTAAAATAGGTACCTGGGTGTTAGTCAGCTGTCACGGGCTGCTTATTTGGGGTGCAGGCCTGGTCGAGGACCGGGCCGCGGGGACACTAAAAAGCCCCGAAATCATCTCAAGATAACCTCAAGATAGCCAATGTCGCGAGAATTTTAATATTTCGTGAAATATAAGGGTTAAAATTTGCCAATTGTAAGGTTTTCCGAGATGACTTGAGGCAATGAAACATTTGGATAATATATTAAAGGTAAATGAACAAATCCACAAGGGCCGTGACGAGGATTCGAACCTGCGTCCGGGAGCATCCCAGACACTGCCTTAATCGACTGAGCTACGACAGGGTAAAAGGGTTGAAACCGAAGTTCTACTGAACTTACTGGATCCCGTAGCCTCTCCGAGGCACAAACCAGGATTTTACACAACTATTAAAGGTAATATTGTAGTTACGTAAAGTGAGGAGGATGAGAAAGGTGTATACAGGTGTGTGAGGAAGCTGGAGTCAGGTGTGTGAGGAAGCTGAAGTCAGGTGTGAGAGAAGTACTGAGATATTGCCAGGTGTAATATGTTTCTTAAGATGGAAATATACTTGAAATATATGTAAAAAAAACAACTAACGCATAGCAGGTGTGTAAGTTGTGTGGCAGGTGTGTGTATGTTGGTGTGTATAACTCCACCTGTTGCTTCATTACCAGGTGTGGTAGCCAAGACATACTAATAAGCAGTGTATAACGAATCGGAAATATTTTCTCACATTTCTCACCTATTTCTCCAGCCTTGGCCACCAACGAGTGTGAGAAGCAGTGTAATGAGAGCTATTTACCTTGTGCAAGCGAATACATATTTATATGTCTCTATACGTTTCCACTGACAGGCGTTTCTACCCGGCACATAAGTGGAGCTGGGGGGAGTTTTGTGCAACATTCCCAAGCCAGGGAACACGAGTGGGAGTGGTGAAGTGTGGGAAGGTTGCTACGATACCAGTCTCCGTGTAGGGAACATGTGTGGTATATATGTAGCGTTGGTCTGACCGTCTTACCTGGTATTTACAGCTGCGAGATCAGCTCTGATGATTTGAGGATGGTCGTGAGGTGATAGGTTGGTGTGCTCATCTATTTGTGCTTGCGGGGGTTGATCTGTGGATCTTTGGTCCCGCTTCTCAACTGTCAGTCAACTAATGTACAGGTTCCTGAGCCTATTGGGCTCTATCATATCTACATTTCAAACTGTGTATGGAGTCAGCCTCCACCACATCACTTCTTAATGCATTCCATCTGTCAATTATTCTGACACTAAAAAAGTTCTTTCTTATATCTCTGTGGCTCAATTGGGCACTCAGTTTCCACCTGTGTCCCCTAGTGCGTGCGTGCGTGTGTGTGTGTGTGTGTGTGTGTGTGTGTGTGTGTGTGTGTGTGTGTGTGTGTGTGTGTGTGTGTGTGTGTGTGTGTGTGTGTGTGTGTGTGTGTGTGCAATTTAATTAATATTAAAAACACACACACACCCATACACCCACACACACCCCCACCTCCCCCCCCACACACACAGACACACCCACACCCCCCCCCCCCCCACACACACACACGGCCGGCAATCTAACTCACCAGACCCCCGTCCAAACTGTGGAATTAGGATTAAAGTTTGGTAGTGAACGTTGTCTATCCTCAAGCAAAGTTGGATGCTAAGTCGTAGAGTTGCACCGCGGGTCTAGTGGACTGGCTACACACGGCTCTTCATTGTACTAATTATTAGATTCAGTTTCCTTGCCAAGGTAATGCTAGCGAACATTGTGACCGGGAAGACTCGGGGGGCCAGGATGCCCACATAGTCCTGGGTCAAGATTTAACAGGCCAGGAGAACGCATCAGAAATATATTAAGTTTACAACACACACACACACACACACACACACACATACACACATACATACATACACACACACACACACACACACACACACACACACACACACACACACACACACACACACACACACACACACACGTACACACATCTCTATTAATCAAAACTACAATACATGCCTTATGTGTAAAATATATATAATTTTTAATTTGTCGATTGCTTGGGTTTCAAATATTTATTTTATGCATATTGCTATGCTTCGTAATTTGTAGAAAGTGTTTACCTGAAATATTTCTAGATAATTTCACTTTCTAAGCAAAATGAGAAATTTGAATTTTGTTTAAAGATGTGTGTGTAGTGTTGAAGCTTTTTGCATTTGTTTTTTCTGGAATATGTTTGTCATTAGCAACGAAGATGCACTTGGAGAAGTTAATGATATGTAAGATACATAATTTTAAGATTTTTGTAAAATGGAAGATATGAACGTACCAGAGATTTACTTCTGTAAAATAAAAAGAATCGCTTATATATCAACTTTTGCCAACCACTTTGACTGGACGGTAGAGCGACGGTCTCGCTTCATGCAGGTCGGCGTTCAATCCCCAACCGTCCACAAATGGTTGGGCACCATTCCCTTCCCCCCCGTCCCATCCCAAATCCTTATCCTGACCCCTTTCAACTGCTATCAAGTCGTAATGGCTTGTGTCGCTTTCCCCTCACAATTAAAAAAAATTATATCAACATTTCTCCAACATTCTGCTATTGTGGAACACTTGAAATAATGTTCATATCTTAAGGAACACCTGCATAAAAATTATTGTATAATACACATATATTTATTAATCTAAAAAATCTATATTACTCACATAAACCAACCGTATCTCTAAATACAAATTATAAACATTGATAATGTTGAAAAGACACAAGATAAATCAAGGAATCTGAAGAAATGTGTGGGGTCAAGATAACGTTATCCTTTAAGCCAGTTTGAGATAATACAAGTTGCTTTTGCAATGTGAAATGTGATCTGGTCTCTTGGTACACAAATATTTCATTCCGGGTCAAGCTTCAGCTAAACACTCACGAATTTCATTTTCAAGTGAAGGGAGATGATTTCCGCCTTTACTGCTGATGCTGGTTAAAGGTTGCTCACACAATGCAAGAAGTTGCGAACTGCAACAATGTATTCATTGCTTGCCTGTGAATGGCAGGATAATTATCTTTACCATATAGCCAGAGCGCACCCAGGCTTATCCAGGTAGTGACTCTCGCCTATTTAGCACTATTTTTTGACCTGTCAGTAGGTCGCAAAATACTGACTGACCTACTGACAGTAGCTGTCAGTAGGTCAGTCAGTCAGTTACCAACTGACAGTAGCTGTCAGTAGGTCAGTCAGTCAGTTACCTACTGATAGTAGCTGTCAGTAGGTCAGTCAGTTACCAACTGACAGTAGCTGTCAGTAGGTCAGTCAGTTACCAACTGACAGTAGAAGGCACTACGGGTTCACCATAACCCGTATTACCTAGAACTTTTTGTTCCAGGTAGCTAATCTTTAACAACAACATACTGACTGACAGACAGTAGCTACAGACAGTAGCTGTCAGTAGGTTGACCTGTCACTGAGCTCCTAATTCCTCTCATTGAACCTTAGGCCTGAGGAGTAGCCTGTTAGAGAAAGTATGTTGACCAATCCACACACTAGAAGGGGAAAGGACGACGACGTTTCGGTCCGTCCTGGACTATTCTCAAGTCGATTATCGGATCATTCTCAAGTCCCGGTAAAGAAACTTATAAGGTTCAGGGAACATCGCTGCATGGTATCTACGACAAGGCTCATTCCTTGACACACACCAGAAGGTATAAAACACTCACTCTAACATTAACCACACATATATACATCACTTATATACATCACATATATACATCACATATATAAGTCACAAAATTGGTGATTGTACCTACTTAAAGATGTTAAGTAGGTACTTAAAGGCATTGTTATTCAAAATTATAAACTTTATTAATAATGCCTGATACTTTTACGTATTGAGAACTGGAAATAAAATATTTGCTTCAATTCCAATCCATATTGATATGACTTAGATGCTTTCACATTTTTTTTTAAATACAATAAAAACAATTAAAAACTAGAGGATACAGTGTTCAAAGCGACGAGGAAAATATTAATGTAGTTTTTCAATCATATCACTGACATGTTGTTAATAGTTTTGAAATATATTTTGTTGATATTACGCAATATATATATATATATATATATATATATATATATATATATATATATATATATATATATATATATATATATATATAACTGAAAACTCACACCCCAGTTGCATATTGTCCTGGGGACCATTCAGGCTTGTTCGCATATATATATATATATATATATATATATATATATATATATATATATATATATATATATATATATATATATATATATATATATATATATATATATATTAGTTTTCTGGGACTGTTTGAAGGTGGCAGATATATTAATATTTTCTATCAATGACTTTTTACACATATTTTTCAACTTTTACCAATCACTGCATAATACAGTCATTAAAAACCTCTGCTTTCCAATCATAATATGTAGATTAGTGTAAACATTGCACTCATTGTGTTTAAAGCCAATATATATAATTTAACACATCAATTAATACTTTTATAATAATCAAACCATTTTAGTTTAGCAGTTAATATTGTTAATCCTGGCGGATGTTCTTGAGCTGTTGATAAGGCTAGTTCAGGCGTCTGGAGAGCATTAGATAGTACACTATTATAGGTAGTAAGCTAACAAGCTTAGTGTGGAGATGGTAGCTTACTGTGGAAATGACAGCTGAGCCGTCAGTTAATGATGGCAGGCAGCCATTGGGGGCAGGAAGAGAAGGGAATTATAGTAGGAATAGCTTAAACATTGCTTCTATATCTACTCCCTCAATTCCCTTTAGTATCTTGTACGTCATTATCATGTCTATGAGTGTTCGTGTTTATTAAAATATTAAAACTAGGGGGAAGAAGAGACCTACACACACACACACCGTCGATACTAATGGGACATAAAAAACAGTCAGGGCAGCGATATGGACGAACTAGTAGATATTAGGGTATTGATTATCGACCGTCTTTCCTACCCCCAGCTCTGTCATTACCTCAGACTGGCTGTCGGCCTCGGGGCTCGATCCCGCTCGCCTGGGAACCGCGAAAGGTGTTCACACTAACCGGTTTTTTTAAGTGACGTGAAAAACTATGTCCTCGCGTTAGTGGATGGCGTTTGTATCGACCATGGCTCCCCCCTCCCCCCCCTTCCTTTCCCGTCTGGGCCAATTTGTAATGGGGAAGGATAACTGATTTTTTTGTTTTGTTGGTAATTGATAGTTGATTTGAAATTGTTGGGTGGAAGTAAAAGTTGGTGTTATACTAGCATGCTATTGGTCCAGATGTTGTGGTGTGTGTGCTCTGTAGTGTTGAGAGAGTACTGTGCTATGTAGTGTTGTGAGAGTACTGTGCTCTGTAGTGTTGAGAGAGTACTGTGCTATGTAGTGTTGAGAGAGTACTGTGCTCTGTAGTGTTGAGAGAGTACTGTGCTATGTAGTGTTGAGAGAGTACTGTGCTCTGTAGTGTTGAGAGAGTACTGTGCTATGTAGTGTTGTGAGAGTACTGTGCTATGTAGTGTTGTGAGAGTACTGTGCTATGTAGTGTTGTGAGAGTACTGTGCTATGTAGTGTTGTGAGAGTACTGTGCTCTCTAGTGTTGTGAGAGTACTGTGCTATGTAGTGTTGAGAGAGTACTGTGCTATGTAGTGTTGAGAGAGTACTGTGCTATGTAGTGTTGTGAGAGTACTGTGCTATGTAGTGTTGAGAGAGTACTGTGCTATGTAGTGTTGTGAGAGTACTGTGCTATGTAGTGTTGTGAGAGTACTGTGCTATGTAGTGTTGAGAGAGTACTGTGCTACGGAGTGTTGTGAGAGTACTGTGCTACGGAGTGTTGTGAGAGTACTCTGCTATGGAGTGTTGCGAGAGTACTGTGCTATGTAGTGTTGAGAGAGTACTGTGCTCTGTAGTGTTGAGAGAGTACTGTGCTATGTAGTGTTGAGAGAGTACTGTGCTGTGTAGAGTGTCACCAGAGTACCGGAGCTCTGATAACAAGTTGGTCTTACTCTCACTACTACCATAAACACAGCTAGCAGAAGCTAGACTTTAGACTTTAGCAGAAGCTAAAGTCTGGCGAACAACATAAGTCGTAATTTCAAACTCCAAATATGTAGCAATCGTCCTGAATTCCGCTACAAAATAACGTTCAAGAGTCACATTTCCGACTGCCATCGTATTGTGAAAACTGCGGGACAGTTTGGGCAACATATGACAGCAGTTTTCACTAATTTGCGTATTTTGGGGATTAAAATATCACAAAGACTGTTGCGGATGTTTAGTGTGATGTTCCTGTCACTGAAGGACTCATACAAACTATAGTTCTCATGGGAAGGTGTTGGAGGAGCGTCTGACTTGCCTTCGCCACACTCTAACCTAACCTAACCTAACCTAACCTTCGCCACACTCTGACCTAACCTAACCTCAGTTTCTTCAGTGGCATTCGCCTGGCGTAGCAGAGCCGAAGCCTACACATGCTACTGCTCAAACTATACTGTTATATATATGTGACTTAGATGTGACACGTATATAACTCCTTGGTGAGTAGAGGTCACTTCTAGGTGACCTAGAGGTCACCTAGAAGTACATATACATTTTATCTGTAGAATTTTCCTTGCTTATAGGGGGGAAAGTTTCTTTAACAAAATAATGGGAAAAAGAGATAGAGAAGCATAAACTGTAGATTGAATCTAATTACAGAGATGAAATAGGAAAATAAGAGTGGGAAAGAGAAGTAATAAGTGTTGAAGTATACATAGAGAGAGAGGAAGAAGGGTGTGGAGGTGAGAGTAGATAAACTAGAGGATATAGGAGACAAGACGAAGATCAGTAACCAGCAAGAATAGACAATAAGAACGGGGTAATGAGACGATACGAGGTGATAGGGGACGAACCGAGAGTGAATTATACACGAACAGAACAGTGGTATTGCATGGAGTAATTGAAGTGCAAATGATATTGCAACACGAAACGCACTTTTTGAGAGGAGGGAATTAAAATATATTTTGAAAAGTTTTGGATGTTGAATTGACGAGAGATGAAAATGATGGTTGAGACACAGAATTGAACCCTATGACAGAGGTATCAAAGGCAGAGTTGTTCTGACACTGTTCTCCAGCACGGGTGCTGCTAACTGTTTTAGAACACAACTAGATGATAAAGGATTTGGAAGACCATAATATTGTATTCATTTAAAAACTTCAGACGAAAGTGGATAAGAAGGGGAGTGAAGCTAAACTGATGGAGAGATATACACCAAACTATGAAGCTGAGAATACAACTGTCCTCTCATGTATGGCATACACCCTACCCCTCCCCCCCCTCATACACCCCCACTGTTGCTACCATGCCCCCTCCTCCCCGTCTCTCCCTCTCACTACACTGCTTCTAACTAGAAAAGGTACAAAATTCTCCAACTAAGCACGTTCCTGAGCTGAAGGGATAGAGGTATTAGGAACGACTGAGAGAACTGGATCTCTCTAAGGGGAGATAGTCGGGCGAACAACATATAATAAGCTTCTAAGGGAAATTGACCCTAGGTAGACCCCAGGTTGACCCCAGGTAGACCCCAGGTTGACCCTGCAATAGAACATCTCTAATATTGTTTATGTCTGACGCATGTAAACAACTGTTTGCTTGTTAGCATTGCGACAATATTACCGTGACCTGTGGTTGAGTAGTTAATAACTCACTTCACTATATTATATCTAACTGATCTCTGACCCTGTCCATGGAGGTCGGAAGAAGATATATATATATATATATATATATATATATATATATATATATATATATATATATATATATATATATATATATATATATATATATATATATATATACATCTTACCATTGTAAATATGTGCATCCGTCTGTGGTGAAAAATAAACTATATATAATTTAAGCCTCTCCACTCGTCCCAGGAATTGTTAACAAAGTTCAATATGATTCCTGTTACACAAATTGCTACATAAAATAATGATAGACACAAGTAATAATTCAAAGGGTGAAGAACTGTTACCTTCCAGTCATATACTGCATGATATAACATGAACATTGGCTGTAGCTTTCTTTAATGATCATATGACAAATAAAAATGTGTTCTCTATATCACATTCTATTGCTGAAAACTAAATATTTTTTAACGAACAATCGTAGTTTTATTGACGGGAAAAATTATATAGTTTTAAAGTGATTTAATTTGTTAACAAAAATGTTCTTAAGTGGCTTGAATTGTCTGAGAGTGGAACATTTTCTTGAGTGTGATTACCTGAAACGTCTAAGTTGGTGACACTGCGGTCAGCACATTCCTAATTGCCTTGTTTGTCTCATAAAACACCGTTAAATAAAGCGCTAATTAGCGTTATTTTCTACCCGGGAATCAAACTAAACCTTATATTTATCTTTCTCTCTTACGTGACTATATTAATATTACCTCAAGCTCTTCTATATTAATTAAATTGCACACACACACACCCACTCACACACACACACACACACACACACACACACACACACACACACACACACACACACACACACACACACACACACACACACACACATACACTCACACACACACACACACACATACTCACACACACACACACACACACACACACACACACACACACACACACACACACACACTCACACACACACACACACACACACACACACACACACACACACACACACACACACACACTCACACACACACACACACACACACACTCACACACACACTCACACACACACTTACACACACACACACACACACACATACACACACACACACACACACACATACACACACACACACACACACACACACATACACACACACACACACACACATACACACACACACACACACACACACACTCACACACACACTCACACACACACACACACACACACACACACACACACACACACACACACACACACACACACACTCACACACACACACACACACTTGTCTTGTGACCATCGTGTTGGGTGGACGTGGGTTGGGAGCTCCTGGATCACTAGTGGAGTGGGAGGGGTAATCAGGCAACTTCGAAGTGAAAAAGACTATAAGTGAATGTACAAGTGAATGAAAAAACCTTGGGTTTTGACCAGAGCCATAAGGTAGTGAAGAAAAACAGTTTAATTAGCGTAATTCAAAATAGTTGAGGAAATACTGTGCAGTGTGAAACCAGACCTCACCGACCTCTGACCGCGTGACCTCACCTCGGCAGCAACCCTTATACCACCATGTGGGACGACGATTGGAGATTCACTCACCTATTGTGTTAGCAGATTGTGCAAGGTATTGAGGAGCGCCTTTTTGGCTGGATTGTTACTGCAATGACTAGAAGGGGTTCAAGGTCAATCACCAGCAGGGATGAGGAGGAGGACAGATTTATAGACAAATTAATAGGGAAATTTGTAGAGAGAAGGAGTGATTGGTTGGAGGATCTAATCCAGGGGATTAAAAGTGAGGTATTTCAGCAAATACAGGATGCGGTAGAGAGGCAGAAACAAGAACTTATGCTCTATGTTCAGGAAGAGATTAGGAAGGGAAGAGAGGACTGGGAGAGGGAATGTGCTCGTATCACAAACGAATTAGGAAGGTTTAGCAGCATGGCTAAGGATAGAGGATTAGTGGGAGATGGGTTAGTGACTGCGGTTGGGATGGGGAATCCCCAGGGGACAGGCTACCAGCATGACAATGAATTACTGAGGAGACGGTCTATTATAATACATGGATTATTCGAATCTAGGGCACCAACTAGACAAGAGAGAATAGAAACAGAAAAATACGAATTGCACGAGATATTGAGGTGTATTGGAGCAGAGATGGCAGAACGCGAGGTGGATATCAATCGACGGGTTGGACCCTACAATTGTACCAAGAATAGACCTGTTCTGGTGCAATTCTCCAATGAGGAGGCAGTGGAGTACATAATGAGGAGCAAGCATTTACTCAGAGGAAGTGAAACCCATTACAATGTGTTTATAGAGAGGTTTATGACGAAAGATGAGCAAACAGCCCACAAAAATAGATGGCAACAACGACAACGTACTAGCGTCTCAGGTAGTCTCACCTCCCAGGTCACATCCCAGGTCACCTCCCAGGTCATCTCCCAGGTCGCATCCTCCCCAACTCAGCCCTCCTATACATCCCCCCTGCCTCAGCCTCCCCAAACCCCCCTGTCCCTTCCACATTTGCACCTCCACAACGATTCCCCTGCCCCTGCTACATCACACTTGTCAGCGACCCCAGTGGGTCAAGCAATGCCCTCCCCAAACCCACCTTCCCATCCCCCCTCCCCAAATACCCCTTCCCACTCCCCTGCCCCTTCTACCCCATTGACTTCAATTCCATCTACTCCATCCCAGCTTCCACTGCACCCCTCTTCCACTCACCCCCAAACCCCACCCAACCCTCACCCCTCCTATGCACCTCCAGCCCACATTTAACCCCCTCACCTTGTGACCCCCTAACACCTTCCCCCATCTCCCTCTTCCCCTCTTCTACCCCAAAACCCCCACCTACCCCCGATTCCCCCCTAACTAATATACCCTCTCTTCCACTCCCAGCACCCATGCTCCATTCTCATCTCAACTCTCCACCCTCAGTAGCCCTCTTCCCCCCAACCTCTCAACCTCTATCTGACTCTCAGTCTCACTCTATTTCTCAACCCCCCTATGCTATTCAGACCCCTAACTTTCAGACCCATTATGCCCTTCCTACCCCCCTAGATGCCCAGACCCCATTCGCCTACCAGGCACTCCCAGGCACCCCCCTAGCACCCCCCCCACTCACCCCCACAGCCCCCACTTGCCCCCCAGACACCCCCCAGTTCCCCCAGACCCCTGGTGAAAGGGGGAACTCTGACACCCGAGTTTCCAAGAAGAGTCTCAAGGTTTGGTACACCAATGCTGATGGGGTAGCCAATAAAGCAGAAGAGATAAAAGAAAGAGTTAGTGAGGCAGACCCAGACATAGTGGCAATAGTGGAAACTAAAATAAATGGCATGATCTCGGATGCAATCTTTCCAGAGGGGTACCAGGTGATAAGAAAAGAAAGGACACAGAGACAGGGAGGAGGAGTGGCACTACTAATAAAGCGGAAATGGAAGTTTGATGAGCTGGAAAATCCGGGTACCAATGAAAGCACTAGCTTCATACATGGAACTCTGACAGTGGATGGGAAGAAGATTGTAATCTTGATACTCTACAATCCCCCACCAAACAGTAGAAGGCCCAGGCAGGAGTACGAGGACAGCAACAAGACATGTATGGATGAACTGCAGAGGGCAGCAACTTTAGCGCATAGAATGAGAGCGAAGCTGCTGGTCATGGGGGACCTAAATCACGGAGAGATAGATTGGGAAACGAGGAATCCCCATGGCGGGGAGGAGACCTGGGGAGCGAAGCTGGTAGACGTTATTGACAGGAATTTCCTAACACAGCATGTGAAAGAAGATACTAGGGAAAGAGGAGGGGATACGCCCAGCCTATTAGATCTCATTATCACTCAGAATGTAGAAGACATCGAGCAGTTGGAACATGAAATACCACTAGGAGCTAGTGACCATTGTGTCCTAGTCTTTGACTACATGATGGAGCTTAAAATTGTGACCAAAGGACAAGAGGTCCGGGAAAGGAGACTTGATTACAGAAAAGGGGACTACAGAAGGATAAGGGACTACCTGGGAGAAGTGCAGTGGGAGGAAGAACTTAGAGGAAAAACAGTGCAAGGTATGATGAACCAAGTCATATTGAAATGCAAGGAGGCTGAAGATAGATTTATTCCAACAATAAAGGAAAAAAGCAGGAGGGAATATAATAACCCATGGTTTAATAGACAGTGTCAGGAAGCAAAGGTGAGAAGCAGGAGGGAGTGGAGGAAGTACAGAAGGCAAAGGACAGAGGACAACAGGATTAGATGTAACAGAGCTAGGAATGATTACATTAACATAAGACGAGTGTCGGAAAGAAATTATGAGAACGATATTGCAGTCAAAGCGAAAAAGCAACCAAAATTACTACATAGCCATATAAGAAGGAAGATGTCGGTAAATGACCAAGTGACAAGACTGAGGAAAACAGAAGGGGCATATACAGAAAGCGACAAGGAAATCTGCGAGGTACTGAATGCAAAATTCCATGGAGTGTTCACTACCGAGCCTGAGCAGCTCCCATTGTTAGAAGAGATTACCCAAGATGAAAGACTATCAGATATAGAGGTGACAGCAGAGGATGTAATGAAACAGTTGACAACACTGGATGCAAATAAAGCTGTTGGACCAGACAAAGTATCACCGTGGATACTTAAAGAGGCAGCGCAGGCTCTCAGCGTGCCTCTGGCAATGATCTTCAATGAGTCACTTATGTCGGGAGAATTGCCCAGTTGCTGGAAGGAGGCAAATGTCGTACCGATTTTCAAAAAGGGGGATAGGGAGGAGGCACTTAACTACAGACCCGTATCACTGACAAGCATCCCCTGCAAAATACTTGAAAGAATAATTAGGCTAAGACTTGTTGAGCACCTGGAGAGCATTGGGTTTGTAAACAAGCACCAACATGGGTTCTGGACAGGGAAATCATGCCTAACAAACCTTTTAGAATTCTATGATAAAGTAACAAGGATAAGGCAGGACAGAGAAGGCTGGGCAGACAGCATATTTCTTGACTGCCAAAAGGCCTTTGATACGGTACCGCACATGAGACTGCTATACAAACTTGAGAGGCAGGCAGGAGTAAGCGGAAAGGCCCTAGTATGGGTGAAGAACTACCTAACAGGAAGGAGCCAGAGGGTAATGGTAAGGGGCGAAAAGTCGGACTGGCGAACAGTAACAAGTGGAGTACCTCAAGGATCGGTGCTGGGACCAATCTCTTTCTAATTTACGTAAATGATATGTTTACAGGAGTGGAATCATACATGTCGATGTTTGCAGATGACGCAAAATTAATGAGAAGAGTTGTGACAGACGAGGATTGTAGGATCCTCCAAGAGGACTTAAACAGGCTGCAGAGATGGTCAGAGAAATGGCTACTGGAGTTTAACACCAGTAAATGTAAAGTTATGGAAATGGGATCAGGTGACAGGAGACCAAAGGGACAGTACACAATGAAGGGGAACAGCCTACCTGTAACGATTCGAGAAAGAGACCTGGGAGTGGATGTGACACCTAATCTAACTCCTGAGGCACATATAAATAGGATAACGACAGCAGCGTACTCTACACTGGCGAAAATTAGAACTTCATTCAGAAACCTAAATGAGGAAGCTTTTAGGGCGCTTTACACTGCCTACGTGAGACCCGTCTTAGAGTATGCCGCGCCATCATGGAGCCCCCACCTGAAGAAACACATAAAGAAACTGGAGAAGGTTCAGAGGTTTGCGACGAGGCTTGTCCCAGAGCTACGAGGGATGGGATATGAAGAGCGGCTGAAGGAACTGAACCTTACGACACTAGAGAAAAGAAGGGAGAGAGGAGATATGATAGGGACATATAAAATACTCAGGGGAATTGACAAAGTGGAAATAGATCAAATGTTCACACGTAATAATAACAGAACACGTACTGGGTGGGACATGGGACATGGGTGGAAACTGGAAACTCAGATGAGTCACAGAGATGTTAGGAAGTTTTCTTTTAGCGTGAGAGTAGTAGAAAAATGGAATGCACTTGGGGAACAGGTTGTGGAAGCAAATACTATTCATACTTTTAAAACTAGGTATGATAGGGAAATGGGACAGGAGTCATTGCTGTAAACAACCGATAGCTAGAAAGGCGGGATCCAAGAGTCAATGCTCGATCCTGCAAGCACATATAGGTGAGTACATATAGGTGAGTACACACACACACACTCACACACACACTCACACACACACACACACATACACACACACACACACACACACACACACACACACACACATACACACACACACACACACACACACTCACACACACACTCACACACACACACACACTCATACACACACACACACACACACACACTCACACACACACACACACACTCACACACACACTCACACACACACACACACACACACACACACACACACACACACACACACACACACTCACACACACACACACACACACACACACACACACACACACACACACACACACACACACACACACACACACACACACACACACACACACACACACACACGCACACACACACACACACGCACACACACACACACACACTAGAGGACACAGGTGGAAACTGAGTGCCCAAATGAGCCACAGAGATATTAGAAAGAACTTTTTTAGTGTCAGAGTGGTTGACAAATGGAATGCATTAGGAAGTAATGTGGTGGAGGCTGACTCCATACACAGTTTCAAGTATAGATATGATAGAGCCCAATAGGCTCAGGAACCTGTACACCTGCTGATTGACGGTTGAGAGGCGGGACCAAAGAGCCAAAGCTCAACCCCCGCAAGCACAATTTGGTGAGTACATACACACACACTTCCTTCCACCACCTGTTCCTTAAGTGCATTCTATTTTTTTCACTAATCTCACGCTAAAAGAAAACTTCCTAACATCTCTGTGACTCATCTGAGTTTCCAGTTTCCACCCATGTCCCCTCGTTCTGTTACTATTACGTGTGAACATTTCGTCTATTTCCACTCTGTCAATTCCCCTGAGTATTTTATATGTTCCTATCATATCCCCCCTCTCCCTTCTTTTTTCTAGTGTCGCCAGGTTCAGTTCCTTCAGTGTATGTGTGATCGACCTAATCAATCAACCCCAATCACCACCACCACCACCACCTCACCACCACCACCACCACACTACCACCACCACCTCACCACCACCACCACCCCCACCACCACACCACCACCACCTCACCACCACACCACCACCACCACCACCACCACCACCACCACCATCACCACCACCACCACACCACCACCACACCACCACACCACCACCACCACACCACCACCACCACACCACCACCACCACACCACCACCACCTCACCACCACCACCACCACACCACCACCACACCACCACCACCACACCACCACCACCACACCACCACCACCTCACCTCACCTCAACCCCACCACCACCACCACCTCACCACCACCACACCACCACCACCTCACCACCACACCACCACCACCACCACACCACCACCACCACCACCACACCACCACCACCACCATCACCACCTCACCACCTCACCACCGCGTCAACACCACCACCACCACCACCACCTCACCACCACACAACCACACCACCACCACCACCACCACCTCACCACCACCACACAACCACACCACCACCACCACCACCTCACCACCACCACACAACCACACCACCACACCACCACCACCACAACACCACACAACCACACCACCACCACCACCACCTCACCACCACCACCTCACCACCACCACACCAGACACCATGGATGCGAGAGGCGCCAGAAATCGTTTTTCAGTATCTCCAACACGCAATACTGACGGAGTGAGTCGCGTCTCGTTCCCTTCACGGGACCCAAGTCAATTTCCTTGGTGCTAATCTCTCTAAACCAGCGATGGTGAGCCATATGGTCCGTCTTCCTGAGGTGCTACCTGTACCTCTCTCTCTCTCTCTCTCTCTCTCTCTCTCTCTCTCTCTCTCTCTCTCTCTCTCTCTCTCTCTCTCTCACGCATAATCCTATCTCTTGCATCACGGGGTATTGGTAAACTTGATTGACTGGGAGACTTGCATTGGTTGAGAGCTCACAGATCAAGAGTTGAGAGAGCTCAGGAGTCACGGATATATCACTGATGCAGCATCCATCGAGCATCCACCATCCACCATTTAAGATCATTCTCAGAAAAGGAGCTGTTGTGTTAAGAAGTTTGTAATACAAACAGTTACTCAGTGTCAATAATGTTTAGGTATTTCTGGCAAGCTTGCTACTCACTTCTCTAAGTGCAACTTGTAGGTGCAACTTCATTCGTCTGGGGCCAGAATGCATGCTGGTGCAACACCAACCCAGTACACAGTGTCTATACATGCACATAAATCAAATAGTCTCCCCTATAAAACCACTTGAAACCTATTTTCAATAAATATATGATGGAACATTGTAAATCAGGAGCGTGGTATAGGCTGGCAAGTGTATGTGTCGCTGATGTAAGTGTAGAGAGAGCATTGGTACAGGTGTGTACCCCAGATGGTGAGATAATGGCCTTCAGATCCACCTGTCACATGTTGGGTTGATGTTGATGAATCATTGTGATGCAACATTGCAACCACGACAGGTGTGTGTGTGGTGAGCAGTATACTGCCACTATCAGATAAGTGCTCAGTGCCCCAAGTCCTCATATTAGCATATAAAGCTTCGGGGAATTGAACTCAGTACAAACTTTACTAATGATGACCAGACCACACACTAGAAAGTGAAGGGACGACGACGTTTCGGTCCGTCTTGGACCATTATCAAGTCGATTGTGAGAATCGACACACGAGTCAAGCCACAATCGACTTGAGAACGGTCCAGGACGGACCGAAACGTCGTCGTCCCTTCACCTTCTAGTATGTGGTCTGGTCAACATACTTCAGCCACGTTATTGTGACTCATCGCTTTACTGATGATGCCTGTAAGCTCCCTTGTAACTTTCTTACTCGTTTGGTAAACACATATACAGTATATATACATGTGTGTGTGTTTACACATGTGTGTGAGTACCTATCAGTGTCTACGGGTAGTGAGATGCAGCTCTGTGTTCTATCCCCAAGCAATTTGTCCCTGATGTGTTTATGCTCTCGTAATGATAGAGTTCATTGCTTGCTCTTGAGACTCTAATAGGTTCCTTCGCAACATCTTCCAGTGCTTCCACACTTGTTCAACACTAATAGAGTGCACATGTGATTTTCCTCACGTCTCTGATTCATCTGTTTCGATTTTTCACTGTTATCGTGCCAGAGTGCCACGGGGCGTCCTTGTGTGCCAGTTGGTGTGGTCCTCATCCTCACTTTCCATTTTTTAATATTCCCAAGCATACTAAGAGGGGTCCGATAGTGCCAGCGGAACAGGAAGCCAGGGTATATGTCTCGTGTGAGCCTAGAGCACCAAGCCAGGGGGTACAGGTCTCCTGTGAGCCCAGAGCACCAGGATGTACAGGTCTCTTGTGAGCCCAGAGCACCAGGATGTACAGGTCTCTGGTGAGCCCAGAGCACCAGGATGTACAGGTCTCTTGTGAGCCCAGAGCACCAGGATGTACAGGTCTCTGGTGAGCCCAGAGCACCAGGATGTACAGGTCTCTGGTGAGCCCAGAGCACCAGGATGTACAGGTCTCTGGTGAGCCCAGAGCACCAGGATGTACAGGTCTCTGGTGAGCCCAGAGCACCAGGATGTACAGGTCTCTGGTGAGCCCAGAGCACCAGGATGTACAGGTCTCTGGTGAGCCCAGAGCACCAGGATGTACAGGTCTCTTGTGAGCCCAGAGCACCAGGATGTACAGGTCTCTGGTGAGCCCAGAGCACCAGGATGTACAGGTCTCTGGTGAGCCCAGAGCCAACTGGCCGCTGGGATCCTGGAAACTTTATTGCCAGATTTGTAACGTCGGATAAAACATGAACCAGCAGTTAACTTGTGATTGCAAACAACTTGCAGGACCATCTCTGACCCTTCCAACCACCCCCTTCTAAGGCAGTCTTCCTCTACTCTATTCTTCAACTGCAGCCCAGTTAGAGTTTCACTCGTGCACTCTGGCTGGGGTCCAGGAGCTCTACCTCCAGCGCTACTTTTCAAATGCATAATGAACTCATATTAACGTGATGTGTAAAGCCTTGGAACCCCCGAGATAATTCAGTTGAATCTCAGGTTGATTTACTTTTTAGCTCTTTCTTTCACCCTATGCCCCTGTTACCTAGCAGTAAAATAGGTACCTGGGTGTTAGTCAGCTGTCACGGGCTGCTTCCTGGGGGTGGAGGCCTGGTCGAGGACCGGGCCACGGGGACACTAAAAAGCCCCGAAATCATCTCAAGATAACCTCAAGATAGCATGTCGTGGTGTAGTGGGCTAGGGCGTGTGCTTGGGTGTTCCAAGTGTGCGGGTTCGAATCCTCCCTCACGGCTCCTACTGATTTTATCATTATTCTTATTCTTATTTCTCTTCTTCGACTTTCTCCTTCAGCTCCTGCTGCTCCAGCTCCTCCTGCTCCAGCACCTCCTGCTCCTGCTCCTGCTGCTCCAGCTGCTCCTGGTGCAGTGTAAAACACTCGCTGACAACGACACAAGGCCCCTGAGCCCGGCCGACTCAGCTCAGACGCGGGGTAACATTGTCTTTAGTTTATTATGTACACTTTACATATGTTGCAAGCACAACACTGCAGGCAACATTAGGTGAACACCGAGCAGGAGACGGGGCGGGGGGAGGCCATCCCAGGGGTGCAACACCTACAGGTAACTACTCAGCAGGTGTGCACTCAGCAGGTATGTACTCAGCAGGCAACCCATCCTCGTGCTGTGCTCGGCCAAGCTGAGGGGAAGCGGGTGCAAAGACACCCTTGTCAGCTTCACCGTAAAACTCTGGAACCAAAAACTCATTTTTTCTAGAATATAAATTAATACTGAGGTATATTATATTTTGGCGTATAGTTAGAGGTATGATAGTCTAGGGTTGGGCGTTTAGGTTCTGCTGGTAATGGTTGGTGTTTGTAGTATGTGGGTGAGGCATGTGTAGAGGTGTGATATGTTGTATACCACATGATATGTTGTGTTCTACCATATGCTATCCTGGAAATGAGGAACGGACCTGTAGCTCCATTACTTTTTTTTAAACTAAACACCTTAATGGCCTAGTCAAGCCGGATGCCCGTGTGCACATTTCAGTTTATCCGGCTAACTGAAAGTTTTCCGCTTATCCAATGTTTTATCCTTTCTAATGGCGAAATAATTAATTCCTAAACTGCCGAAGATTATTGGCCCTTCTAAACCGGATCGGACCTCATCCGAATTAAAGTTTCCACAGCAGCGTCCTTAACATATACCATCCCAGCTGGTACATATATATATAGCATTCCTTCATATGTACCACTCCAGCCCTCACATACACAAAACTCCATTCACAATCGACTTGAGAATGGTCCAGGACGGACCGAAACGTCGTCGTCCCTTCACCTTATAATGTGTGGATTGCTCATCACAAAGCTCTATACAACAGTACATGAATCTACATACACAACATCCACCCACATATGGAACATGACACATGACAGCGCAGTTACAGTCACTCAGCCCGAGGCAAGCTTCTCTAAGCTCTACAAAGGTAAATCCTTACAAAGGCAAAGCAATAACTGGAGCCTCGACCCCAGACCCGCTGGTGAGTCACAAAAGTGTACCGACCCCTGCAGGTGACTGAAGGAGAAGAGAGAGAGGGTCTGGAAGGATGACAGGGAGGAGATAATAGAAAGAAGGGAGATTTAGGAGTTAGAAAAAGAAGGGGAGCAGAAGAAGATCTTTTATAAACATTAAACAACACA
>NC_091202.1:26357401-26359901 GCF_040958095.1 Procambarus clarkii | reverse complement strand
GTAGAAGAACTCCCAGAACCCCATCAACCAGGTAAATCCCTATTTGTTAGGAAATAATTGGGAATTCAAACGCAAAATTTACATATAATATGTTATAAACACTTATAAAAGTTATTCATATCTCAGGTTGGGTGTTATTAAATCTAAGCTTAAGCTGGGAAGATGATTGTTGTTGTTGATTCCCTACCTGGAATGAAGTTCCAAGTAGCACGGGCTATGGTGAGCCCGTAGTGGGAAAATGATTCCTTCCCAGTGTTCCCTCTAAACTTTCTCTAGTCACGTGATTCTCTTCCCACTCGAAACTCGAATTGTAATTATATTTCCAAATTCAATTGCTTTCACAGCAGTGTATCTTTTGTTGAACAGAGAGATCACACTAACGTGATGCATCAAATGAACAAATCCACAAGGGCCGTGACGAGGATTCGAACCTGCGTCCGGGAGCATCCCAGACACTGCATCCCAGGGTGCAGGGGGGGGGGGGGGGTTGTGTAAAACCCTGGTTTGTGCCTCGGAGAGGCTACGGGATCCAGTAAGTTCAGTAGAACTTCGGTTTCAACCCTTTTTAACCCTGTCGTAGCTCAGTCGATTAAGGCAGTGTCTGGGATGCTCCCGGACGCAGGTTCGAATCCTCGTCACGGCCCTTGTGGATGTGTTCATCTTTTGTTGGCATTATATACGTTCCCAGACAAGTGCCCACACTGGTGTCTGGGCGCCAAGGTCCGCCTTCCTGCCAACGCTGCTCTTATGTAGCGAAGAGTTTCAGAACTAAAAGTAAATTAGCATGGAAGAGAGGATACAAAGCTCTGACTTTTATGTTATTCGCTAACCAGCGAGTTTTGGTGGGTTCCAGTGATGGGGGTGTGACGTGGTGGGTGATGGGGGTGTGATGTGGTGGGTGATGGGGGTGTGACGTGGTGGGTGATGGGGGTGTGATGTGGTGGGTGATGGGGGTGTGATGTGGTGGGTGATGGGGGTGTGATGTGGTGGGTGATGGGGGTGTGATGTGGTGGGTGATGGGGCTGTGACGTGGTGGGTGATGGGGGTGTGATGTGGTGGGTGATGGGGCTGTGACGTGGTGGGTGATGGGGCTGTGACGTGGTGGGTGATGGGCTGCCTGGTTCCTCGTGAGAATGGGCCGTTAGGGGACATGTTAGACACAACGGTTCACTGTTATTACCTTATGAAGAATGCATGGGCTTGTTGTCCCATGAATTATGGGAGAGATGAGTGCCAATTCTTCTACAATGGTGAGGGGGTAGTGTTGGTGTGGGTGAGGGGGGAGTGTTGGTGAGGGTGAGGGAGCAGTGTTGGTGTGGGTGAGGGGGGAGTGTTGGTGTGGGTGAGGGAGCAGTGTTGGTGTGGGTGAGGGAGAGTGTTGGTGTGGGTAAAGGTAGTGTAGGAAGGCACTGTAGAACTAATTATCGAAGATATACAATTTACAACATAAATATACACACCCAAATTAGCCACGGAGGCATTAGAAGGAATATTTTCAGTGTCATTATAGTTCAGTGACACCATGACTCCAGTGTCATGATATCATGATAGCCAACACTATCCTCACCATCACCACAACTGTGTCATACACTAGGCAGTGATGTGGTGGAGGCTGACTCCATACACAGTTTCAAGTGTATATATGATAGAGCCCAGTAGGCTCAGGAACCTGTACACCAGTTGATTGACAGTTGAGAGGCGGGACCAAAGAGCCGAAGCTTGCGTAAACACAAGTAGGTGAGTAGGATTAGGTGAATACAATTGTTAGAATAGGCTCAGATTGTGGTTTACGCAGACCTTGACGCAAGACCTTGACGCAAGACCTTGACGCAAGACCTCGGAGTAAACAGCAGGACACACACTGTTGCTCGTGTCACCTACGCCTGCGCGTAGCTTCCAACCTACAGTATTGAACACAGACGGGGCACATGTACATAATTTACGCAAGCCGTAGATCAGGGCAATAAACGCCTATAATCAATACAAACTAGCGAGAGAGGTCACAAACAAGCGACGTGAGACACGGGGTAGTGGAAGACATGATGGACGGGACACTACCGGGTCGTTGGGGGTTATTAACGACCCGTGACGACCTCTGTGACCCCGCCCGGGTCGTTGGGGGTCACTAACGACCCGTGACGACCTCTGTGACCCCGCCCGGGTCGTTGGGGGTTATTAACGACCCGTGACGATCTCTGTGACCCGCCCGGGTCGTTGGAGGTCACTAACGACCCGTGACGACCTCTGTGACCCGCCCGGGTCGTTGGGGGTCACTAACGACCCGTGTCGACCTCTGGGACCCCACACCCACACCAGATATACCAAACTGACAAGTTTCTGACGTACATCCCAGTACGGGGGACCAGTGCACGCGTGCAACACAACAATCATGCAACGGAAGGTGCAAGATAGGAAAGGTGGAAGAGAGAGAGAACTATCAGGGAGAAAGCGCCAAGCCACTGCGACTATATAGCACTGGGAAGGGGGTTAGGATAAGGAT